>NW_022605242.1:0-22947 GCF_008692095.1 Etheostoma spectabile | reverse complement strand
GTGTGTGTGTGTGTGTTCTTGCTTTGTTCAAGAAATACAATTGTTCTTGTGTGCATATGAGGGTGTGCACCTGCATATAAACACGTGTGTGTGTGTGTGTGTGTGTGTGTGTGTGTGTCAACAGGAGTACCATTCCTTGTACAGGAGGCAGTGTGCTAGGTAAACAGGAGTACAGGCTAATCCTGTGAGAAATGGGAAGTCTACATTAGCATTTGAATCGCGCACAGTGCCACAAGTACTGCTGACAGAACTAACACACATCCTCATTCCTGACATAGACTCGCTCACAAATACACTGCAAATATTCAGAGCTGAAAGGGAAGATGTTTTTATAGCAAGGCAGAAACATGTAGCTTATATGTATGCACAAACATAACACACAATGCATAATCACAGCAACATATATGCTGGTGTCTGGATGAAAACCTTGCTTTTCCAAAATTTATTAACTGTGATACCGTGCAATTATAATTTGGATTTTTAGTTTTTCCAAACCTAAAAGGATAAAAGGTCCATAAACTGGCAAGTTTTGGCAAATGTTCTATGAACATATTAAGCAACTCAAGAGTTTTACATGCATTTTGGCCACCTGAACCTTGATTTAGTTTGGGGTTTCGGCTCATAGCCCCTGCCCTCCAAAGGTCCCGGCTTCAAAAGGTGGACTTCATGATGAGCCAAGGACTAGCAGGGTGGAGTTTTCAGTGCTGAATGACACAGATCCATCACAAGCCTCAAGACTGTGCAGCCTTTATTCACACAGAAGCATTGGCTACCAGTGGTATCAATATTATGTAGTAGATGTCCCAACTAGCAATAAAGTATAGAGAACAATAGGGCTGTGCAGTTAATCAAATTTTTATCACAATTCCGATTTTGGCTCCTGAAAGTTAATGTTTAGATGTTAGAACTTGAGAGCCATAGTAGATTATCAGCTTTTTTTAAAGGGGCAAAACAGGGTGAAGAGCAGGATATACCAGTACTACAAAACAGACGCAGACTTGGACAGCAGACATGGTTCAGCTTAAACTACTTTGGGTGTCTGCATGCACCGATGTGTCTCACGCATATTGGTCGGCGTGTATGTACCTTCCAGTGGATGGTCTACACGGACCCTCACAAAGTGACAGGCAGGTGAAGATTTTAGAATTTACATTACACAGAAAGTGTATTTTGCCCTTAAGGGAACAGCTTTCAGAGTGCAGCATTAGGTTATTACATTGCAAGAGTTAACCTGTTATATTCCATTACATTAAAAGACATTAGACTAAGCTTCCTGCATTCTAAGTTTAACTTAGTCGACACACACCTTCCATGTTTTTTTCTGTTTTGGCTCAAATATTTCTCTAATTAGAACTGAATCATATCCCTGATCCTGTTTTAACTATGTTTAAATAACATACCACAGCACCAGAAGGGCCTGATTTAGGTTTCTTTTTTTATGAACAGACTGTGTACATGGTAATGATGATACAAGGCGGTTTGTACCTGCCGACAGATCCTACAGTTTTACGCTGGGTGTGAAAAATTGTAGGATTAAGTTGGCAAGTCTGTATCTGGCAAGGGTGTTAGCCGAGGTGTGTGACAGCATGTGTGTCCTGACTTGAAAATGACGCACTCACTCATACACCAACTGTCCTGCTGAATGAACAGAGCTTCTCTCCTTAGCTTGTAGGCTCAGATCTCACAGAACAAGTCCACACAAGACAAGACTGTTTTTTTTCCACCAGCTCAGCTAAGTGGTTGCAGCTGTTTCTACCACTTCTACTAAAGCCCTTTAATTGCATTTTAAATTTCACATTTGAGGCATTACTCTGATCAATTTACAATGACAGCAACAGCAGATTAAGCTTCAATGCCTGAATTACCCACCATTTGAAAAGCACCTCCTACTCATGCAAAATAAAAGCAACCCTCAAAATTATGACAAACAGTAACTCGTCTTTAAGAATTGTTGATGTCTTAAGAGCTTTGTTGACCCATAATTATTATACTTTCACTTACTGGCTTCTTTATTTCTCACAAATATCTCAATACACTGCTCCTCCACTCCCTTCACTGCAGTTTCTGCACGCATCCATTTCATAACACTAGTACTTGCATACCAGCCACGATTGGATTGGCCCCAGCCTACATCCAAGATATGGTCAAACCCTACACCACAGCCTGTCTACTCCGCTCTGCATCAGCCAATCTTGCTGTCTGCTCACAGCGAGGGACACCCAATCACTCAATGAAATCCTGACTGTTTGCTGTCCTGGTTCCTAAATGAAGGAATGAGCTCCCCATTGACATCAGGATGGCTGAAATCCTACACATCTTCAGACTTAGGCTAAAAACACATCGGTTCTGACTGCAACATTTTTAACTAACCATAATCTCAGCTCTGCCTGCCCTTCACCTCCTCCATTATTCCACACCTGCCCGTCCTTACCTGTCTACTAAAGGCCACAGCAGAGGTAGATGCTGACCTCTTTCATGTGTCTGCCCAGCTGCTTCCCAGTACTCATATAAAGTAAATACAGTATGTCTCCAACATACTGAGAAAAAAAAGAAGTCTACAGCCATGTTAGTCGTTTTCTGAGGCTGTACTTGTCAATGTTAACAATGTTATTGTTAACACTTTCTAATAAGCCCTTTATATAAAAGCGCACTATGGACTAGCGCATTATTTAAATTGTTGTATGGACAATATTTGTTAAAAAATAAAAAAAATGTTGAAATACCATTCTGAATTAAAAGGTGCTCTAAGCAATGTCACGCATTGTTTAGTCTAACATTTTTTGTCACATACACACACACACACACACACACACACACACACACACACACACACACACACACACACACACACACACACACACACACACACACACACACACACACACACACACACACAATTAAAGTACACTGAACTGGGTGTTGTTCATCTATATGGTTCAGAGTGACTCAAAAATAAAGCAATCAATTAGGATTCTGGTACAAGTAAAGCCCCTTTCCCACATCCCCAGCAAACCAGTTTTCTAGACATTACCCGGCTGACTTGTATGTGAGAACTCGAAAGTCTGAATTAGTTGGATCGGATATCAATCAAATCAAAATCAAACAGTCTTAACCAGCCAGGTCCCTAAAGTCTGTCAGACAGAGCCCAAAGTGTGATAACTCCCAGAAAGCGATTGAGCCTGTTGATCACGTTCTATCTGCTCGTGCAGAAATGGGGGAAAAAAATCCCACGGTAAAGAACATTTATGATTTACAGGAAGGCAACGAAAACTAGAAAGACAACAAGATTCGTGAACTTCTGGCGGTGCAGACCAACACCAAAGAAGCGGAAAGAGACTCTGTTTTTTATGACCAAATTTTGAACTGGCTCCCCGCATCACGTCCTTCCTTCTGCACGCTCTACCCAGGTCCAACCCCTCACCTAACCAAACACAGTCTTTCCAGTAAGTGAAAACTCACCAGACACGGACAATCTTCTGTTGTGTTTTACATGTGTGAAAGGACAAATCTGGACAACTGTCGGGACCTGATTCGTCAGACGTTGTCAAAAGTTCATATGGGAGAACCTTAAAAGTTCCATTATCCAAGCAGAACACACTGCCAACCTTCAGGAGTGAAACCTCATTTCCCTCTTTACAGTAATTCACCTCCTGTTTCATACAACAACATTCTCAGATGGGCTAACCATGTCTGTAGTTGAAAGGATTTACTTTATAGATTCATGTCCAATATCCCTGTAAAGGCATTTAGTGTCTGTAATTTTAAATTAAGTGGCATTTATATTACAATATTTGTGTGTCCTCTACTCTGTAAATATTTCCTACAGAAAACTGTTTCTACAAGATGTGGCCTGTTCAAGGATTTGTGAGTGTGCTTGTCGTTCAATAAAACAAGGTAAGAGAGGCAGGATCAATACAATTTATCCCAACAGCCACAGTTAACATGCCGCAGGTCTTTTGCATAACAGAGATCCTGCAGTGCACACTGGGCGCCGACACCAAGCCGGGTCGAAAATGAACACAATTATCTTCAAAAAGGAGCCACAGCAATCTGATCAGGTTTTATGATAATAGTCCCTATAGCGGATTCATGTGTATATTATAGGAATAGCACTTAAAGTAATATCTTACATGATAAAAAAGTTGAGTATTACATCACTAAAGAGCCACTACAGATATTGTGGATATCCTGTGATGGCATACTTGTAGGAGATAAATGCTCCCGGATACCAAAAAAATTACACTGGGAGCTGACAGAAGAAATCCAAGGAGGAAATACTATATTACCCAACTAAGGTTTGCCTATATTTCAGAAGGGAATGTACTTTTTACTCTTCTAAATTAGTGGAAGATTGAGAACTCAGTTTCATGAAAAAGTCTTTTAAAATTCCTGCCATTTAAATTGCTTATTTGTGCCAGTTAGATGCACCTGAGCCAACTACAACAACTAAACACAGGCCTACATTAACTCGCCCATTAGTTACTTCCCTTAAATGCATTTTACTGCCAATTTGTTTGATTTCACTCAATTTCAAATAAAGGAGTTTTTGTTGTTGTGGTGTTGCTACGTTTACTCAAGACTTGAATACTTTTCCCAGAAGTGACTAGGACACACTATCCATGAGGTTTAAGACTACACGTATCTCAGCCAAATTACAACTGTTTACAGGGATGCAAACGCCATAAAACAACCACTAATGTCACTATTAACTCGTCATTGATGCACTTCAGTAAGTTATGGGTTTACTATAGGAGCTACAGCTTGCACTGTGACTGATGTTAACTCCACAGACACAGTGGAAGTCCCCACAGGGATATAATGGCATCTTTTCTTTTGCGCACACACAGAAGGAGAGGTGGTGGGCTTGTATCTCTACTTCACCTGGTTGGACGCTGCCTCTCTGCCTCCCGCTCCTCCTCCTCCACCCCCTACTCCGGTACCGAGCTCCGGCAGCCTCCTCCGGCTCAGCACCAGCAGGTAAACCAGCGCCCCCAGCCACACCAGCACCGCCACGGCCACCGCCAGCCTCCGACAGAGACGCTTCATTTTCCGGTCAGGAGGAGCCGGCGGCGCCCGCTGCCCGGCTGCTGTCAGAATCCCATCCCACAGGAGCGAGGAAACAAATAAAACTAGCAGACTGAACCGGACAGCCGCCACTCACTAACGCTCCGGTCGGCCCGCTCCGCTGACGGTGAGACCCTGACTACACAGCGCGCTTTCCTTCACACTCTCTCTCTCAACTCACAGAGGCTCGAGCGCTTCTCTGACGCGCCTGCCGTATGCGCGTGCGAGTGTGTGTCTGTGTGACACAGTGCGTTTCGCTGAGGGAGTCCTGGACCCTCCTGAAGGTTTGAATGGGAGAGCATGGAGCTCCACCTGCCGACACCCACAACTCCTCCACTAAAGAAGAAGAGAATAGAAGACAATCACAGACAGAGGAAACAGAAGACAATTACATTCAAATAACTATTCGTCCGCGTGGGGCAATTAGACTAAAGCTCATCAACAGAAAGTTAAAACTGACAATGGATTAAAAATGTTGCCTTTTTTTTAACATGCCAATAATCGTTTTCAAATCTTTAGGCATACACTGCACAAGAAAGTGAATGCCACCTCCTCACTGGTTTTCTACTGTACGGATTTATTTTGGACTGTTGGTCAGACAAAGGAAGTAAACGGAATCTTACTTTCTTCAGCAAAATGATTAATAAAGAGAATAATGGGCAGATAACTGAGAAATGGAAATATTTATTCATTTCTATAACAAGCAGAACAGTTTAGATTTCTTCTGTACATGCCTGTCTCTCTGATCGCTGTTTTATTTGATTTCAACCCAAAAATAAAAATAATGTAGGCCAACATTTAGATCAAGGACATGTAACATTAAATACAGAGGGATGGGGGGAGTGTAAAGAAAGACTAATGTACAAAAAGAAATCAGTATTCTAGTGTGGGTGAATATAGCACACATGCATTATATTATTATTAGGTTCACCTTGATCCAGTGTTTTTATTTATGTATTTTATTAGTAACATTAGGATATCGGATCAAAACCACCATGTCTATGCCCATGGATACTGGGTGAAATCAACTCAGCATTGCCATTGATTTTCTGTGTGTAGACTGAGGAGAAAAGCAAAATAAGTATACCTAGGAGAAAGAGAGGAGAGGGGAACTGAGAAGAAAACAGGGGTGGGACAGGAAGAGGAGGAGAGGAAAGATCTTTTTTTCTGTTGCAGTCACACGTACAAACAAGAAGAAAACAACATTTTATCTCAATAAATTATCAGACATACCACTGGTTCCATCTCAACATTATTCATTAAATAAGTGGAACCAAAAAAAAAATGATCCTCATTAAAAAGGTGAATCTGAGTTGAAATGGCTTTCCAGTCTTAGCTCGCCATCTAGTGGTGAAGCAGAGTAACTGTCCTTTCTCCATCTCTGGACAGAGGAACTTGATTGATCCCAAATGTGGAAATTCTGGTGTCACTGACATCAACTTTACACATTTGCATGTACATGTGCGTTGCTGTTTTAAATGCAAACTGAAATACGCTGAAGGCAGTAAATACAAAAATGCACAAAAGCAAGGAAAACAGCATTTGATACAAACACAATAATTATATTACCACCTCCAGCACTGGTACACAGTGAGTCACTTGAGATTGTTGACAGATTAACACGTTGAAATTGTTCAAACCATAATTAACATTCACCTCAGCCTCCTAGTTGTATGGCAGAGATCAGGAATTTGTGACAGTGGAGTTATCTTGGTGAGAGATGAACTACAGAAGTGTCAGACCAGTGGCAAAAAAACTTTAAATATTTATTAATATCTCCTATTTGGTCAATTCAGCTGATCTAAAAAGAGATATACAAGGTTTTCATCTGGTTTCATATGTAGAGTAGGTCATTGATTTACGCACATGCATGATATTCAGTCTCTCTCACACACCACAACACACACCACACACACCCACACACACACACACACACACAACACCACACACACACACACCCACACACACACACACACACACACACACACCATTGGAATCTGCCCACAGTAAAGGCAGCCTTCAACTTAATGACTGGGTTTCTATGTACTGTCAGATGTGAGACCTAATAAAGACAAGTGTGTGTGCCTTTTCAGATCATGTCCATCAAATTCACCCAAGCGGACTCCAATCAAGGTGTAGAAACACCTCAGAGATGATGAAGAAGAGAAATGGGAGGTACCTAAGCTAAATATGTGTCATGACAAAAAGTCTGAATACTTCTGTCAATGTAATATTTCAGTTTTTTTCTTTTTTAATAAATGTGCTATACATTATACAATGCTCTCTTGGTCTTGTCATTTATGAGGTACTGAGTGTAGATTTTGGCATAATGCTGCAACCTCAAATACTAGTATTTTCTGAATGAACTGCAGTTTCCTGTACCTTTTAGGGGACTTCCTCTTGTGGTTGAGCTCATCAGCATGGAGACTGTTGGAAAAGCCCCCAGCAGAGCCCTGAGCAAGAAGGTCAGAATAGATGGAGATGTGGGGCTGAATCCCTGCAGCAACAAAGAATACAAGGAACAGAGAAAAATAGTGCATGCTTTTAAATCAAATTTAAAAACATAGGTAGGTAAGTCAAAAAAACAAAAAAACATGACTCTACAACTACAAATGTACATACACAACGGTAGCAATCCTTTTGTTTTTGTTTCCAAAGCCCAAGGGTTGGCAAGGTGTAAGACGTATAGGCTACTCAGATCCTTTAGGCTACTTTAAAGCAAAAATACTCAACTAAAAGTAAGCATTTAAAACCTTAAAAGTATTTAATGTTATCAGCTAAATGTGTTAGTAGCCTATCAAAAGTCTCAGAGAAGAGCTTATAACACTGTGACGTAAGGGCGTTTAGCTTATTTAAAAGAAAAATTCATCTTATTTACTATATATTTTATTTTATATATTGCCTTAGTTTTCTTTTAAAGTCTTTGTTTATAAGCATACATTGCTTCATGGCTGAAATTCGCAATACAAATAAACTTACCTTGTCTTAAGTTAGCTTAAATTAGACGAACTGCTAACACTGAGTTATAGTTAGCTAAATGTTTCACAAATTTAGATAAACTGGTCGTAACCTGGTTGTAACTTCTCTATTTTCCTCAAATGTGTGTGCAGCCTACCTGTTGCCGCTGTGTTAACTCTGTGAAGAAGGTTTACTCATGTACAACGTTTTTTGTAATGGGGGAATTAGCTATTACGCAGCTTTGTTTGTTTTCTGTACGTTAGCTTATGATAGCTGTTGTAGCCTCAATCACACTAATTAAGCCCAGAAAAGTGCAGGTGTGTGGCCCCGCCCCCTTCAGTACACGGCAACCAATGAGATTCACCCAGAATGTATTCGGTAGCAGACAACCCTTTTTTAAGATTATTTTTTGGGCTTTTTTTGCCTTTAATTTTTGCCAGACGTTTGAAAGGGGATGGGGAATTTATGTAGTATCGTCACAGGGGGGATTTGAACCCTTACCCTCTGCATAAACCTCTCAGTAGGCTACATGTGCACCCAATCTACCCCCGAACCAACCTGGCCACCAGCAGCAGACACATACCAGCTGGAAGCGTTGACTGGATTCGGCCGTCATCCATCATGTCAGAATCAAATCCTGCCTTTCGTTCAAATCTAGATAGGCTGGTTGCTGCCACTTTATGTCTGTACTTAAATATCTTCCTTTGTATTTGTGTACTATGTAGGCCTACAGTATGTGTGTGTGGATGTGTGCCTAAGTGTATGTATGTTGTGTATTAAGCATAGACTGTATAGTATATGGTTTTACCGTAAGCTATTGGACACCTTAACTTCTGGATAAATAAAGAACATCTATCTATCTATCCATCTATCTATCTATCTATCTATCTATCTATCTATCTATCTATCTATCTATCTATCTATCTATCTATCTATCGATCTATACTTGACTATGGTGATGTTTAATGCTTTATCTCAAAGTCTACATGCAGTGGATACCATGGATCTCTGAGGTTCATTTCTGGTTTCAAAGTCCTCAATCACCATTGTGAACTGTATGAAGGTGTTGGATGTCCTCCTCTATCAACACGGAGACTTAAACACATTCACACACGAGGCTGTTTTAGGTCTACTTCCATCCTACCTTCTGACCCACATCAGTGTAAATAGGAGCGGGACTTACAGTCTTCAGTCCCAGGAGCTTTTCCTTCTTTCTGTTCCAAAGGTGAGAACTGAGCTGGGGGAAAAGGCGTTTAAGTTTGCTGCTCCCTCTCCATGGGACGAGTTACAGTAATCCATGGAACTTAATGAGCTGGTCCCACTGGTCGCTGTTAGGACGATGCTGATTAACATCTGGCTGCAGATGTTTTGCCTGATGTGGTTGACTTTGAGGGATTTGTGTTTTTGTGTTTGTGCTCTCAAGTCTCTTCTTGGTAAAATAAAGGTAAATGATAAAAAATAATAAAATCCATTGCTAGGATTTATACTAATCCAGCAGTACAAAGTTAACTTAAGTACAATATCCTACTTAAGTACAATATTTAAGTATTGTAAACTACTTGAGGATTTACATTAAATGCTACTTTATAAGTCTACCCAACTAAATATTTCAGATGAAAAGATTGTATTTCTTACACCACTATCCAACAGCCATATCTGCAAGTTATTTTTGGATTAAAGACCCCCTCCAATAAAAAGCAAGTTTTTAACCTTATTAACATTTGTTTTTCTTTTCTTTTCTTTTCTAACATTTGATATGAGACATATCATTAGAGAAACGATCAGTCAACACCATGGCCGAGCTTTTTTTCTTTCTTTTTCGCATTAAAACTGCAGCCAGACAGGGTTTCATGCATCACACGGCCTACCAAGGAACCAATTTAATATTAACCAAAACAATTAATCATAGCAGCTTATATATCTTTGAAACATGTCTGCGGGACTTGAATATTTCAGGCATTATACAAAAACTATGATGAGTTCATCAAATGATTCACTAAGGATAAAACCAGCAATATAAAAAGACATTAAAATGAGTGCCGCCTCAAACAGCTACATCATTTAAATAGTGGCTAGTCAATTTTGGTAGAAATAAAAGTCTGTATTCTATTAAAAGAGGAACAGGACAGCGCTGTCAGCGATAAAGTAAATAGGCTTGTTACTGAAAAAAACCTTTAAATGCTAATTAAAAAAGACAACACCTTGGAGAAAGATGGTATAAAGAAGGAAGTTAGGCAATAACAGGTCGAATATAGTGTCAAAAACTTTAAAAACAGTGACATAAATTCGAAAAAAGCAAGAAACTTATAAAAAGTAGAAGGAAGGAAGGTAAGAATAGGTTCAAAGAAGGCGAGAAATGTCACATATTTGGTAGAAAAAAAGGAAGTCTAGTTCTGGACAACAGCCTTGTCACTATTAACCTTTTATTAAATATGTGGCCAGGAGGGCTCAGCCGGTAGAGGGCACACATACATAGAGGTTTTACTCCGTGATGCAGTGGCCAGAGGTTCAACTCCGACCTGATGCCCCCCTCTCCCCTTTCATGGCTTCATCTGTCCTGGGAAAATAAAGGCCTTAAAAATGCCCTGAATATGTATTAAAACATTTTGTTAAATACCTCACCTACCCCCATTTGAGAAACACTGAACCGTTTTCTATGTCAACGTTATTTTTAAACTACCCAAAATAACATGATTGCTTCCACACCACGCTCTTAGGCAAGTACTAATCTCTACTTTCATTAATTTTGGGGCGTCTCATTCATTTTTATAGCATTTGAAAAAACAAATGGAAGTGTTGTTGAAATAGTATTGAGTAAAGTTGACATATTCAGTCTGTGATTATCCATCAACATCCATTCCTTTATTTCTAGTCTAAATAATTCCTAATTTCTGCTTTCTAACTCAAACATAGGTATAATTCCTATAAATGAGATTTATTGACCATAAATTCTCAAAAGAACTGTAAAACTAAAGTTAATAAGATAGTGTTAAATAGTGTTAAATGTCAAAAAAGTGACATACATTGAAAAAAGTTTTTTTTTTAAAGTGACAAAAACCTAAGAAAAAGTTAAAAACATCAACAAAAAACGTCAAAGTGTTGATTTTCAATTTCGGAGGGAAGACAACACATGGGTTAAATGTAATGAAAGTATCAAAGTAAAAGTACTCATGAAGTCGGATGCCCCTTGTCAGTGTTATATTTCCATATCATATATCATGTAGGCATCATTAAAATCAGTTTGACCCAAGGACAACATGAGGGTTAAATGCCAATTCTACTTTTACTCAAGGATGTGGTTTTCAGAGCTAGTCTCCTCCATGCTGCCTTCAGTGTTAAGCTTTACATCCCATTCTTGCTTTAGTTCACACCAATCAACTCAGGTCCACTACTTACTTGAGCTTTGAGCTTTCTCCATAATACACAGTCCTCATCAGCAGATCATTTTACCAAAAACTACAGCGAGGTCCTTCCTGTCGTCGTAGATGGACTACAGTAATACGTCCCCGTGGTTAACTATAACAAACCGTTGTGTATTCTAAATGACGTATTGATTAGTATAAAGCACTGTGTATGACTAGGTCCGGGTAAACTGACTTCAATACTTTTAGGCAATGACCGAAGTGACTCTAAAGTACCAAGTATCGTAAAATGCCTCGTCATTCAATACCCGATTACTCAATACCTCAGGAGTAAATGTAATCAGCGTCAGTGAGCCAATCAGCATCCAGGAATAACTCTACGTTACACAGAGACGGGGCTCACGTAGTAGGAGCTGAAAAATAAAAAGGTTGGTGCCATGATTTGAAATGCTGTAATGTTTTCTTTTATAAAATTGGAATAATAAAAAAAAAAAAAGTATTCTTTAGAATCGGTATTGGTGTCAAACATAGAATACCCAGCCCTAGTAATGACGAGGCTAATTAATGTCCTCATATCCACTCTTTGGGTTCTGTGTATTACATTAGGAAAAGTCAGGCAACACTGCAAATTTCATTGAGACATTCTAGAGGTAAGCAACGTTATTATTAATGTATAGTTTATTAATCTGTTGGGATATCTGCTAACGCTCCAAACTGTGACCTCTCGTTCTGAGTTATTGTAATTAATCGTTAATCCTGCTCGACGGGGTTTCACATTACAAGGCCACTCTGAGATACTGAACCGGGTCTTCTTCTTGCACAACAGGCCGATAATTAGATATTTACAACATTTATATATGAACATATGTATTTGTGTTTTGAAACTTGAATACAACCAGGAAGAACAAAACTATGGTAGTTTCAGATCATGACCTACATGCGTTAACTCTTGACATTTAAGCCATTATTATGAAGATACGCAGGCATTATCTTCAGGATGTAGTTTCAGGAAAACCCATATTTCAAACAAATGTCAATAAAAGGAAAGAAAACAGATTAATACACACACACACACACACACACAACAATCCTCTAATCCAGTTTATTTTCCTTAGCAGAAAATGGAACACGATAAAATTAAAAAGGAAAAAAAAAAAAATAGAGAATTATGTTCTTGCTTTTTTTATACATTTAACTAATATGCCACTCTATGCTAGGGTGTAAGTAACTCAAACTGATATAAGGTTAAATAATTTTTTTTCTCTAAAAAGGTACAGAAAGATATTCCATTTCTTCCATCAGCACTCAAAAAGGAACACGTTTTTTCAAATATCAAAATAAGAACCAGCTACGACATTTCTCCCATGCTCCCTTTATCCTTCGCTGTGTTCTCATTGGAAAGACGAGGGGGGGGGGGGGGGGGGGGGGGTGAGGGGGGACAAGGAACAATAACTTGTGCATGATGATTAGCATAGTTAAGTGGTGTCTGGTTATAAGGGGCTCGCCACCTGAATGAACTTTTCCAAAGAAACTTGCAAAAAAAAAAAAAAAAAAAAAAAAAAAGGCTTTCTGATTATTCTGCCAAGTAAGGAAATCTACCGTTTCATGTTTCTCCAAATGAAAAAAAAAAAAAGCTAAATATACAATTCAACATCATCAAATCACATTTCCAGTGATGCTGCAAAGTACATTTCATGGAGATACCGTACCTGTATTGAACAAATCACAACTTATACTTTTAAAGCACCTACAATGTGCGCTAAATGCCAAATCTTTTTTTTTTAGTTGCAGAAAAAAAGGTCAGCTTCTGCAACGTCACAACAAAAAACAGTGGATTTTGGTAGAATACACCTTTAGGAGAAGAAGGAAGAAAAAGGTGTGTAAATGAACAATATGCACAGCACAAAGTCCAAGCGCTCAGACGGGTAGGCTGATTGGAGCAGGGTCGGAAACAATGACCAAACAAATGTCTGAAGAAAGGGAAAAAAAAACCACTCAATTACGGATTCACGTCATGTCTGCAGCCAAAAGCAGCTGAAGCACCAGATCCAGAGAGCAGTGTGAAATCGGTGATGTCGATAGGTGTGCAGCCTCCACAGGTCCGACGGAAAAGAAAGAAAGCCCCGGCGGCCTGCGGCGTCTGCTCTTACACTGGACGAGGTCGATTAACAGCTCAACGGAACCGGAGAGATCCAATCACGGCTGATTACGTTGCTGAAGTGGCGAGTCAAGAGTCCAGCTGTCCAACTCGGGTTTTCATTTTTTTTTATTTTTTTTATTACGACATCAAGTTAACCAGCTTTTGGTTAATTTCCCCAGCCTTAAAACCAACGTTCACGTGTGCTGTGTGTATCAATATGACATCACGGATTTAAACTGTGGGACAAAACTCATCCCTCTTTATTTAGTGAACGCTCACTACCAGGAGAAATGAAGCCTCTGGGTGACAAAGTAAAAAAAAAAAAAAAAAAGGAAAAGAAATTATGAAAACATTTCAAAGTTTTTTTCCCCCCAGATCTGAAATTAAAAGGTCACCTAATCCTACCCACCAAAACACAAAATAAGAAATAAATTATAGAACAATTTAAAAAGGGGTAGTACGTAAGTATGCATTTGCATGCAGTTCACACCGCCTGCTCGCTTCATCCGCAGACACACTCAGTCATAAACTTTGTTTTCTAAATGAACACATGGCGTTTTGGCGAGAACTTGAATACAAAAACTCAGTCGCACTCCCCTTTGTGTAAAACAACAGTACTACTCCGGAAATTGAAAAAGAGGGAGAGGGAAAGAGGGAGAAGAGGATCTGCTACACAGAGGATTTATCCGAGTGATTCTTGTCCATTAGTGTGTGTTTTTTTGTTTTGTTTTACATTTATTTGTATTTTTTAATTTTTGTCATAAGTCCATGTGAGCAGAGGCAGGGATTGGCTGTGTGCCTCCACAACGTCGTGGTTAAGCAGTAAAAACAGAGCTAATCACCATGACGGCCACACGGGAAAGAGAAAAAATAAAATGAAAAGAAATCAAACCATGACAGCATCTTGGGACTGCCTCACATTACCACACTCAAACCTGCACAAATACACTGTTGCTGGTACCTGCACGAGCAAAACACGGGTAGTAATGCTGCACCTGGACCTCAAAGTTGGGGGGGGGGGAAGAAGAAGAGGAAGAAGACGAGGAAGGTGGGGTTACAGGTTTGATACTCCAACCCCTTTATGTCGACCTGAGGAGTGGTCGTGGGATAGAGCTGGACCCCTCACCCGCGACCAAGAAATGGGGGGGGAGAGAAAACAAAAACGTTGTCGAATGACAATCCAAACGGATCAGTTCAGCCACGCGCTACAACAGTTCACTCCCATAACTTTCTGTACTGAAGAAGAAAAAAAGAAAAACAGCGTGAGCCAAGAGGAAGAGACTGTGGGGAGAAACGTGTGCATAATGTACGACCAGCTGAATCCGTCTTTGCAGGGTCCATCCTCTGAAGATGGGGTGGGGGGTGGTTGGGTTAAGGCTGTGTGGTGAACATGCGATACTGAACGTGGCTCTGCTGAACGGCCCCAGGCCCCGCCACCCCCCCCCCCCCGTTGGCCCCCGAGCGGCCTTCGTCCAGAGCCGAGTCAAAAACAGACGCTCCACGCAGGAAATCAGGACATCAACAGGGCGGCGACGAGCTCAGATCCAGAATTCTCAGGGGGATGCAGGATGTTGCAACTGGTCCCCCCCCCCCCCCCCCAACCCCCTCCTCTTTTCCCCCCCACCCTCCCATTCTATCCCACCCCCCTCACACCATTTGTCATTTCTCCTTGCTCACTCCCACTCCTCCTCCTCCTCCTCTCGTAAGCGCCTCATCTTAACTGGATGGCCGGGTCGGTGTGGCCAATCAGGAGCACTCCTCCCCGATGCGTTGGCACACGAGCGGCCCACCTTGCGGTCCAGCTTCACCATCTTGAGGACGGCCTCCTCGCGCCGCGGCCAGATGGTCGAAACAGACAGTCGTGCTGCTCGGGGAGACGGGTGAAGCATGCAGAACACATAGCCTGGGGGGGGGGAAAGAAGGCAAAATGGTGAGGAGGGGGGGGGGGAAGTGACCACAAATAAATGCTCGTTGTAGATCTGCACAACATGAGGACACATGTGATATGCGATAACGCTGTTGAATGTCGCGCTAACCTTATCGCATGCGAGAAATAAACAGCATTTCTGTGCTGCTTTTCTTATTCTGCTGAAATACAATAATTGCTCGTGGAATTTCAAACAAATGAAGGGAAATAATTCCCATCATTCTTATTGAACAAATTGATTGAACATTGAATATAAAAAGGCAGCACTAAAGACAGCACGACAGTTACATTTTAAAAAAAAAAAAAAAGAAATCGGACTTCTCACTGATATGAACGACTTTGCTCGACCAATTTGATGAGAAAGTATCAACAGATCATTTATAAAAAAATAAAAATAAAATAAAAAAGATCCTGAGTAAAATGTAGCTTGGTGTATTACCTGTGGATCCTAATGATTCAGAAAAGGTGTTAAAATACCCTCTTTACATCACGTTTTACGAGATAATGGAAACCACAAGTGTAATTATGGTCAGCTCTGGTTCCTGACTCATGGGGAAGTGATACTGATAAGCACTGGGATTTATGCATCTGCAATTTTTTGCTAGCTTTCCTTCCTGTTTTAGGAAGCAGCGACTGTATTGTGTTTTTGCCTGTAAAACCGTGTCTGTGTTCTTCATATTTTTGTAGTATTATAGTTTGCCCCTTCTTATGTAAAATTCAGCTCTGGTAGAGGATTGTGATTGGTCATGCTGTCCAAACACCGTCTCTCCTATGTGAACGTGCGCATCGCTGGATCGGGAAACCCTGGATTTATTGAACTAGTCGACAACCACCGCCGTGACACAGCGGTTGTAGGTTAGGTCAGTGCTTCTCAATTATTTTCTGTACGCGCCCTAGCAAGAAGAAAACTATTCACGCCCCCCCACTCCCACCGTGACTATCCATCTCTGGCAATATTCAGCACGTTTTCGCTGAAAAAACTCTAGCGGCTTATCGGCGTGATTGGGGTGTAACGTATTTAAGTGACGCGCTAATTTATTTGGCTTCATGCTGTCCGCTGCGAGCATTTTTAGACACAGCACACACACACAGCACACACACCACCAACCACACACACACACACACACCACACACCACCACACACACACCGGTCTTTCCTCTTCTCCAACTCTAGTCACAGTGAAGCCAAGCGCTAAACACGCTTTGTCGTATTTCCTCGTCTTAGCTTCCCGTGACTTTGTCTCATTATCTTTGTTCTCCTCCGGTTCTCTTTTCGTCCCTGTTAAAAACTTTTTGTGTTGGGGTTGTTACGTTGAATAACGGAGGCTACAGACAGAACGCAGCCGGAGCTTTCTGTTGACTCGACACCGCTAACCGAGGCAAACTGTTGTCTTGTAAGTCGTAAAATGTTGCTCTGTCGCAAACGTGACAGAAGTAACTGTAGTGGATGCGCAATTACACTTTTATACTAGTACGGCCCAAAAAAAAAAAGCTGTTCCCCAGGGTCACACGCCGCCCCCCCAGGTATCGCACCGCGCCCCTTTGAGAAGCACTGGGTTAGGTGAAGCCGGGTAACAAATACATCCAGGGCACGCTGATCTTGATTCGGAGTACAGGCCTCTGGGGAGCTACCCAAGCGTCAAATATACGTTTATCGTCATGACAGTATCGAGTAATGCAATAACCCAGCTACGACATATCGCGAAAGACAGGGTTTTGTGTTGGTTAAAAGAAAATATCAGAAGAAATATACACTTTAAAATGTAACGCGCTCTTTTTAGTGGCTGTTATAGCCATTTATATTTATATTCAATATGTCCAATAAAAGAATGTTGAAAAATGATTTCCTTTCATTTATCAAGCAATACGTGTATTTCAGCAGAATGCTGTAAGCAGCAGAAAGAAACGAGTACACTTTAATGTCGGTTTATTTTTTGCTGTCACTCCCGATGTGAGTTGCGTGCAGATTTGAGTTGCGCGTGCGTCACTTTGCGACAAGTAGCATAAAAGATGCTAACGAGAGACTTCTGTAACGTCAACACAGTAAAAATGGACCTACTTAACCAAGTTGGTTCACCGCTAGCTTAGCTACAAGTTAGCATCAAACACAACAAAGGCTGTCAGCTGAATGGCGTTTTGAGCTAACGTTAGCAATCAATCAATCATAGATAGCCACAACGTTTTTACGTTTGTCTGCAATGAGAAAAGTTTATTATTTCATGGATTTCCCACATTTCAGTATGACACGTTGTGCTGTAAACTGTTTAAATCGGATCATGCGCGACACACCTCGCACTGGACTTACAAGGGGAGCGACAACCGCAAGTAGGGTGGAACGGTAAGAAAACCTCACATAGTGAGCAAAATGATCAGTTTTGGTATTACAGCAGTATTTTTAAAAGTGTGTTCAAGCCTTAGCAACAAATGTTTTTCCTGCATGTTCTGCAGAGAGGAGAACTATCTTCAATCAACTGTCTTTGGCATTCTTATAATAACTAAAATATGCTTCAGCCTCAGTCCTCAGAGGGTTGATAACACGTCCTGAGCGCCGGCATCTGCTCCTTCCGCCATGATTCAAGTTCAAGAAACGCATCCATTATTTATCCACGTGATTATGATAATTTTTAAAAACGTAAACGGTAATTGTTAAACATTTTATCCTTAATTGCAAGTAATATCGTTATCGCGACATTCACCGTTGTCGCATATTTTCCTCTATCGTGCAGCCCTAAACGTAAACAATCTTTCAACAGCGTTATAAAATATTAACGAGCAGTGACATTACTGCCCGACACATTTGTAACCACAGTGGGGGAACCGAGTCGGGGATATTGAAGCAGTGGCGTGACGGTTTAGGTGTGGATGACAACAGAGAGGGAGCGCCACGCTGATGTGTCGGTACTGACCACAGCGACAGGAGCCCAGTTCCTGCTGCACCAGCTCGAGTTTGGTTTGGCAGCGAAAGCAGCGCGACGGTTCTTTGTTGGGCGTCCCGCGGGCCTCCTCGCTGCTCCCTCCTGCTCGTCTGTCCGTGGCCGCTTCTCCGGCGTCGCCTCGCTCTCGAGCCCGACGCTGAAAGCAAATGGCATGGTCAAGAAAGTGTGCGTGTGTGTGTGTGTGGGGGGGGGGCAGCTACAGGATGGAAGTAGAGGCCCACTGTACCTGATTCTCGTGGACGTTTTGTGGGTGTGCAGAGTGTGCCTTGGGCTGTTTCTGTGGACGACATGCCTGCAGATGGGGAAAATGAGGACACAAGATGTGAAATGGTGTCTTCCCACACCATGGCTCCATGTCACGGGAATTAAGACCAAAATGATGAATATTTCCGAGGGGTGGTGCAGCGTGGGGGGAATGTCAATAAACGGCCCATTTGTGTGACGTCCTCTTGCGCTCTTAAACGCCCATCAAAAGCCCATTTAGACTTTATATATTCACATTAGTTTTCCGTCAGATTTATAGATTTTGACGTTTGACTAGTCCGGCTACCACCAGACCAAGCTCAGTCTTTTAACCCTCATGTGGTGCTCTGGTCAAATTTGACCCACTTTCAGTTTTTCTTTTAAATCACAAAAAATGGGCATTCGAAATGAGCGCTGAAAATGACAATAGTAGAAATATTAAATAAACAAGGAGAGAAACATTATAGAAAGCACCCACAACATTGAAAAAGTGACAAAATGTCAGGAAAAAAAACGAATGTTTCATGACGGGAGACAACACAAGGGTTAAGATTAAACACTAGTCTGGGGAGTCTGATCTGTGATGTCTCTGCACAAGAGGCGGGACCAACGGGCGTAGTTCAAATGACTCTGTACGCGATGGATAGTCCCTCAGCAATCAGACCAACGATCCAACTGGTTTCAACGGCTTGCGTTGGTGGCCGCCACGTTGAATGTAAACAAGAAGCTGCTTGGTCGCTTCTCTATCGTCATCGTGTTTAAACCCGCCAGGTGGACAAGCAAGTTTGTGATTGGTTCCCGCAAAATTGTAACAAAAGCAGGATAGATGAAAGGTTTCCAGCGTGAGCTGCAGGGTGAAATCAAGTCGTCTGCAGATCGGGCTGGGTTAACCCGGTTCTAGTTTCCGAGCGCACTGAAGGCAACTTTATTTCACTAGACGGAGAAAAAAAAAAAAAAAGCCATGCAAGGCAGAGCGAGCGCTTTTGTTGTTGCAGGAAACAATTAGCCAATACACAACTTCTCTGGAAGTAAAGTGCCCCCCGCAGCCTAAACGCATTACCCCCATTCAAAAGGAATAGAAAGACCTGCGTTTTTGCCAGATCAACTGAGCCGCCTTAAAGTTTTTTTGTGCGTTAGTGTGCATTGGGCGTCCCATCTTACCTTCCCTCGTGCTGGGAAACGTGGGCGAGGGCTCTTCGGTTGACGGCTGCTCGGAGGTAGAGGCCGGCGACGACAATAGGGATTGGCTACTGCTATGCTCGTCTCACTACTGAAAACTGGCGATTGGCTACTCCCAGTGCTTTGGATAGGCTTGGAGGTGCAGTCCTCGCCCCGGCTGCTTCTCTGGATGTCTGGTCAGGGACAGAAAGCAAGCAAGCATGGGGAAGTGTTAAAAATAGGACATGTAAATAGAAGATGCAGATAAAAGACACGGCACAGAAACTAAAATCAAAATGCTCCAATCTGGACTATTCATGGTGTGTAGTAACCCCAAACCTCCTCACACTGTCCGTAATAACAGTTATATAAAGCAAGTGTATAGAAAATAGGGATTGTAGCTACCAGGAAGACTAAACTACTGATAATATAGCGTGTTGCTGTAGAGTGCACAACATTTATAAATTAACCAAGTTGTTATTTTATTATTTTTATGTTATTTTGGTGGGTGGTTCTTTGCCTAACGGAGTGCTCTGCCCAGAGAAAAGACACTTCTTCTACGTTTTAAATCTGTCTTTCTACATCCTCTTTTTCTCTGAAATGGTTACACATTGGATTACACAGTTCTTCTTGCATGTTACAGTTTCCTACGTGTACTCATTTCCACTTTTAGCAGATGTGAAACCATGTTAGGAAAGGGGATCGTGTAGCTGCCTAGTCTTTTGGTCTGAAACGTTAAGTCACATGCCGATGCGGCCGAGAGCGGATCAGTTCTCCTCCCTTCCTCGCAGCGCATTCGAGGAAGCTCCAACACGAGTTGCACTGAGCACTGAATTTGCATTTTGTTGGGAAAAAAACAACAAAATCAAATTGGTTTTAAGCAAACATGAGTACTTGACAGCACTGCAGTATGGTCTGACAATGAGAGTTATGGGGTGGGGGGGGGGGAGAAAGAAAAATGCTTGGGCCAGTTTGTATTTCTATTAACCAATCACAACCGGCGCAGCTAAACCCCAGATAGCAGCGACCTTTCAAAATAGATAGCGGAAAAATCCGGTAATCCAGACTATGCAAAGGAAGACCAATTAAAACACTTTTGTCGGTTAAATGATTGGTCAATTAACTCAACTAATTGGTAACATTTTGTTTAATCAACTCCCTGGTTCCAGCTTGAAGTTATCCATCTTTGAAGATAGTAAATTGAATTTTTGGACAACCCTGTGCCCTGGGGAACGTTGATGGCAAGTTTTTTTTTTTTTTACATATTTTGCAACCAAAAAGTTCCACGATTACCTGAGAAAGTAACAAATAATTAACATAATCCTAATCTCTTTCCCCTAACTTCCTGTCATCTTTCTACTCCCATCTTTTACATAAAAGATAAATCCAATGCCCCAAAAATGCCTTTAAGTTTTAGAGAAGTCTCCAAATAATTCAAAAGTTATACATTTATAAAGTATTAAAAAAAGTCCCTGCTCTCATCGGCGTAACCACGTGCCTTTAACTTTGCCAACTGAAACATGACTTGGCGAGATAAAGACAGGATCACCTTGGAGCTGCACTTTGTTGCGACGCCTCTATAGAACGATGATCTCAGACGGTATCGATCCACGGGGATGTTGTCTACTCTTTTCCCTCCAGGGAGGGGAGGGAGGTCAGCCTAGATTTGAGTTCTCTTCCACATGTGGACTAACCCACTTCTGCTCTGCCTCCATTACTCACGTGTATTGAGTCTATTCTGAGCGCTGCTGCCTGTCTGTGATAGTAGACTTAAAAGCCGGGCCCTTAGGTCCTCGCTGTCTGCCGTACACACCGGTTGCCATAGTCACCGACAGGCTGCAGTGCAACCTTACCCCTCCTCAAAAAACCAGACTGGAGTTGTCATTGACAAAAAAACTTAAAAATAGCTTGAAATTGTCAGACTTTAAATTGGGCTTTTTAAATGTTTTATAACTTTGTCAGACACAAGAACTTAATGATCCAGATTTATTGATCCGTTTCCCCAAAACAAAAATGATTCGCCTTTAAAAGCAATACTCTTAATAGGGGGGGGGGGGAAATCAATAGCATAGTATAGTATGCTGTATAGTATAAAACAGCATGTAGTAATATATATACTATATACAAGGTTATAGTATATAACAGCATTGTATTGCGATTTCGTCCATAAGCAATACTGTATACAAAGACGCCAAGTATCAATATATTATTAGTATATTATTTCAGTTGTCTACTTGACAATCCATTTTTCAGCACATAAAATTGAAGTGAGTTGAGCAGAGAAATGTATATCTTTTTAGATAATCAGATGTTGACAAAGTTTTGTTTTGGGACTACAGTAATTTAAAAAAAAGAAAAAAAAAAAAAAAAGGTAATAAATTGCATATATCTCAGAATATCATATTGTGAAGTATCATGAGGGTATTGTATTGCGAGACCTTGGTGATTCCCACCCCTTTTTTTTCCCAAATTGAGTTTACTGTTCAGTATCCAGTATTCTTTATGCAAGCCTTATACCAAAGTCCCCCCCCCCACTCCCTTAAATGGTGGATGTCTTATTTTCGAGTAAGAATCTGTTTACTGTCCCTCCATTTTTCCTAAAAAGGACGTCTTAGCATTGTTAGCATTCCTGACTAACATCAGCTGGCACACCTAGCCGCGAGCTGCTGCTAGCTGCGACTCTGACTGTAAGTGAGAACAGCTCCACATGCCAAGAGGCAACCTAACAGAAATAACCGGGGAACGACTCACATTTGTTTTCAAATGTGACAAGTAACAGCTGAAAAGTAAGCCATGTCAGCACGGGGACAAGAAATGGAATGTCCTCTTCTGGTTTAAATTATATTATTTCATCAGCCAGCAGAAATCGGGTCCTTTGCATCAGTTGACTCAGTAGATGTGGCGAACACAGTATGTGTGCTGTACAACGAAACTAGTTTTTAGAATAGAAAAAAAAAAAAAAAAAAAAGGAAACCAAATGGCAGCTGGTCCCCTCCCAGTGAACAAGACAGCAAGTGTTTCAGTGTCGCGTACTGAGAGAACTACCAGCAAAACATTTGGAGCAGAGATTCATGGTTTCACTGGACCTGAGGCGACATGGGGAGACACTTTATATCATTGGCCACTCATGCCTTGCCTCGCTCAGTACACCATTCCCAC
>NW_022605241.1:0-14614 GCF_008692095.1 Etheostoma spectabile | reverse complement strand
TTTTTTTTTCTGAACATAAGCAAGCTGTCCTGTCCAACTGCTCCATTACGCCCGCTAGTGAAAGTGTGTGTGTGTAGTCATGCAGGCTTAATTTCCAACTCTCACCTCTTTGCGTTCACAAGGTCTTTTTTGTAATAGATCTGTTAGGCTTTTCAAAGAAAATGAAATGTGTGTGTTAATGTTTACTGCTTTGCAACTACCACAATCATTAGTGAAATCTCTAATGGTGTTAAGACATTCTTTGGCCAACAGCATGCTCACATCGCCACGTTATTACCTTGGTTCATTAGAATACGTTGTTGCCTTCTGTGTGTTTGTGCAGACCACAGTGTTTCTCTTTTCTTTCATTATGTGTTCTTTGAACTTCTCACCCCTATCCATCCTTGGTCACTGTGACATCCTATGCACAGTCTGAATACAACAAAAGTTATTGTTATAACATGAAAAACAAATTACAGACTTGTAGTTTCCTTTAAAGTACACGCTATGATCTATAGAAGGCAACTTGGTTACTGCCAACAGTTAAGACAAGAACAGGGTTATTTTTTGCCATCCCTTGATCATAAACATATATGCTTATCTATTTTAAATAATTAAATAGGTTGAAAACGTTTTTTTATGTATATACGGTTAGCAACTACCCATGCATCCCCAAATATTCTGCACATGCTAATATTACAAGTAAGATATTTTTATTTATGAAGTAAAATGTGCAAAACATTTGACCATTTCCTCTGTAGAAATATCTCTCCCGTCTCTTTGTTAGGCTTTGTTAGGCTCTTTACTGTGCAATACTCTATGAGGAAGGCACTTAATTGTCCCATTTAGAAAGCTTGACCTTGCTGGAATCTAATAATTAGTGTGGTATGAAGGTTAATTAGTAACGAAGGATGTCCATGCATCATAAAGCCCTTGTCTTAAAACACTGTGGCAGTCAGGCAGAAAAACAGTCATCAGTCATCCTCTGGTGAGAAAAACTGACGTGATACTCACACATCCAAGTTCATTTCTGTCCAGCTCTTGGTCGTTGACCCCTTCTGCCAAGAAAGGCAAAAAGGATCTACAAGGTGGGATTGTGTATTTGAATAATCAATGAGGTAATGGGATTTCCCATTGATGGATGATGTTTGTGATGCTAAAGGTAAACGTTGAAGCCATCATTGCTGCACAAAGCAAAATGTACAATGTACCAGTAAGTTTTGACATTTCTGGATCATTTAGAGAAACTGTCATCTGGACTAAAACTGCATCTTTTGGAAATATTGGGAGGAATTTCCATGAAGACAGCTGAAAGTCTAACATCTTCCAACTGCACTGTGGCCAAGTAGATGTTTGTTATGAAAAATAAATAATAGTTGCACTTACATGTTCACATACATGTGACACATGTAGTTTGACATGTTGAAACTAATATACCTTTCTGGTTGAATGGATTTATTGGAAGACACTTTGCACAAAAGCATCAGCTAAATGAAAATGTAATGTAATTCATCCTAACGGTTTTCTTCTTGTTTCATTCTTTATGCTAAGCTAAGCTAACCAGCTGCTGGCTCTAGCTACATATTTACCATACAAACATGATAGTGGTAACAATTGTCTTAAGTAACTCTCAGCAGGAAAGGAAATAAGAATACTTCCCAAAATGTCAAAACGTTCTTTTAAGAAACACTTGAAATATGTAGTAATTGTTACAAGGCTTGTTTTGGGTTCAGTAGGCATTCCTCGTCACACATGCTCAAACTGGATACTGCCTCAAGGTGGCTTACCAGCAGCATTATACCATGTAAGTCCCGATTGCCTTATTAGGTGGAGTAGAGCAGGGTAATGGCTATCAGTTGGGTCATTTAATTTAATATTTTAACCCCAACCAGCTAGTGTGCGTACACGTCTTTCTTGTTATTCCTGTACAGTACGTTTTGATGTGTAAATTAGATTCTAAAATAAAATGGTTATTAAGAAAAAAAACAGATTTATTGGCTAGATACCCATTGCTACCCATTGCTTTTAAATCCTAAGTGAACTTCATGTGTGATGGTGGTGGGATGTAATGATGGATGCTAACCACACAGGTCTATTCATGAAGCTGTAATTGACTATCAAGTAGTGAGGAAAATGTTATGGGCAGGACTCCAACCCGTTCTGTGGAATCAATGTCAATTAGGTTTAATACACAGACACATCACTAAAATGTAAATAGGGGCCAACAAAAAAATAGAAAACTGTTTGACATGGTAATGAATCTTTAGTTTAAGTTAACCTACTGGACAGTCATTGAGTCAGTGTAGGGATTAAAATATGTTTATGTCACTTAAAAAATCATAGCTATTTACAACGCCATACAAAAATATACTGTCCTTTGAGCGTTATTCATGGGAGTGGGACATGTTTATACATACAGTATTTTTGTACAATACCCAAGTTGATGTATTTACCACAGCAGCAGGGATATTTATGCCTGTAGTGTTCAATGTAACATTTTAACCTACAGTTTCTTCTAAAGCATCATTGAGAGTGTCTGTATTGGGGAACATCACTCCAGAAACACCACCGAGCAGGACTACAAGCCCCTGAAACCGGATCCTAAATAAGGACAGTGACCCCGTAAGGACAATGACCCACAATTTTGCTTTATGATAAAAATGGAGAATTTGAAGAAGCTGATGGGATTACATTACACCTTTGATAGCACATTTTAATGTGCTAAATACTACAATAGCAAAACTATGTTTTTGGATAATAAAGTCAACATATTTAACGTGCAACTAACAGAGTTGATCATAATCATGGATTTCCTGTCCCTGCCAAAATGAAGTCAAGTCATATTTTTGATAGCAGGGTTCATTTATTATTTTTGTCTTTATATGTTTTAACTATTGTTAACTATTGTAACCTTTTTATCGTCCATTTTAAGGTTTTTCACAAAGGAAACAGGATTTGAATGAGATGCTCTTCATTGCGTGACATCAATTATTGTTGTGGCCACACTCTGTTGAAGTAGTTCTTTTAATGTGAAAAATATGTCCAGGTAAAATTCAATTTTTAGTCTAGTTTTTCCAATATAAATGTGTTTCCCTCGTTTCCTCAACTCCAGTGAGCCTCTCCCAGGGCTTTTTTGCTTTTGAACTCCAGGGCCTTGTTATACTCAGTTAGGACTTAAAGGCAGCCATTTGTAAGCCCTTACATCCCTGAGGGAACCATCCTCAAAAGCCACTACCTCAACCTTTTCATATCATTTTGCAATCCAAACCTTGGGAAATGTTCAAGTGAGGTGGCTCTCAAACTGCTGAGATGTGCAGTTTTCCATCTATGTGTAGAGTGGAAATTGACAGGAAGGTAGGTGAGAAAAAAACAGAAAAGAGGGAGTTTTTTATTTCCGTCCCAGGTGTAGCATTGCATGCCTGAAGTTAAGTCTGCATAGTAAGTCTGTGATTGGCCAATTCACAGCAGGGAATAGGAGATTCCAGGGCATGTGGATAGATTGCCTGTTTGTCACAGCATATGTGCTGTGTACATGTGTATTGGGAATTTCAAATAACACAAAGGATTTAGAGTGGTGTGTCAAGCACAATATATCAAGCCACACAAGCAGTGGTGGTTTTTATGTAGCTGATACATTTTTCTTACATCTTTTTGTTGTATATAAAGAGGAAAAATAGTCATATGCAGCACTTCCACAGCTGATTTATTGGACTTCAGTTTCAAAAACAATTACAGTAATTACAAAGTAATTAAACTAAGTCTTTATACCTGAGCTTCCCTTAACTTCTTGATGCCAAAATGAGTCAATGCAACTTAGCAGTCATAGCTTTAAACTTTATCAACAAGAAATTTGTTATTGTTTGCTCTATACATATAAAGAGCTAACTCCATGTTGTTGGATTATTCAGTCTAATAAAGCTGGGGACAAATTAGAAGATTTTGGTTATACCACTTTCCTTTCACTATCTTACTTATTACTATGATAAGTGATGCATATTATAATATCACTATGATATTTTTCCCTTGATTATATTAAAAACATACTTGTTGACACTTCATATTTAGCTTCCAATAACTAATCCTCTAAAAAAAGATCCTCCTCAATCTTTATCATATAGCAACCAAGGTGAAATGGCTGTCATAAAAACTTTAAGGAGACCAAATTAACTAACGATATACCAATAATAACGTTAAAAAAGGATACCTTTTTAATAAAAGGGATCTCATTGCATCCTGTCTTAACTTCCCTCTACAGCTAAGTGGAAGATTAAGGGAAATTACAGCCAATACACTTTGCCAATAAAATGAGAAGATGGTCTATTCATTAAGAATTCTAATGACTTAATTGTAATAAAACAAATATTTAGCTTTTAAGAGTATTTTAGAAAGTATTGGCATGTACAGCTGTTCCCTCTCTATTTTGGAAAAATTGAAATTACGCCGTACAAAACAGTGAATGAACAACCTCAGTACCAGATAAACAGATGGAATGATAATGGACAATCATTAAAGCATTACAGAATACCTTTTTATCATTATTTTAAACTCACCTTTGCAACACTCTACATTGTAAGGAAAAGACAGTAAGTTCACTACTTTTTTCTTAATTTTAAACCTGCATTCACCAAGGAATCATGCAATAATCACTTAGTTCACAATGAATATAATCAGTTTCTAGATACACTGATAAGGATCTATGACAAATGGAGGGAAACAAGTCAATAGAGAGCAATAACAACCACCAACGTCATTGAATGTAATCCCTTTATAAGTAATTGTGTTAATTTTGAAAAACTTCCAGTCACAACGTAATGCTGGAACAGTGTACCACAAAGTAAACTACTCAAACCTGAAAAATGTGGTGTCTGCGTACATTCACAACATTCTGACCATTCTCTCAAACGTTCACTCATTCTGATTCTGTTTAACAATCTATCTACAGTTATAAGTAAGTAATGAGTAATAAGAGAACGCCTAAGTAAAAAAAATTGAAATATGTAGTAATTGAGCCAATGCTTTTGTTGGGCTCAGTAGTAATTCCTTGTCACACATGCTCAAACTGGATACAGCCTAAAGGTGGCTTACCAGCAGCATTATACAAATCTAGGTCCTGATTGCCTTATTAAACGGAGTAGAGCAGGGTAATGGCTATCAGTTGGGGTTCTTTTAATAGCGGGGTGGGTGGGTGGGGGGGGGCTTCCAATGTTACATGATTGCTGGATATACCAAACTAACTTTCCTGGAGCACAAGCGGATACCTGAAAAGAACATTGCAACAATAAAAGCAATAAAAAGCTATTTGCCAACACTAAATATCAAACAAAAGCCAGACAATATATTGTATCATGTTGCTGTGAGCTGTACATTCACCACTTGTAAACAGAGCCAGAACATTATGTTATCTCAGCGCTTTTTCCTCCACAGCGCGGTGCAATGCGAGACAATCTCTGAGTCAAACTGGGCAAACACAGCAGGTTTCATCAGACTCACCGTGGGTTGGTTAATTCTACTGCTAACTTATAACACTAATAACATTACCTAAATACCCCCCGTATCAAATCCTTACTTCATGGTTACATAGTCACAGTATGGTTATGATGGAAGTTTAGCATCTGCGTTGAAATGGACAAACAACCACCAAAGCGCAAGGGAGGTGCAGAGAAATTATTGGAGAAAAGATTAAGAATCTACAGGCAGATGCCTCAAAATGTGCCAAAATGGCTGAGATGTTTGGGGCTGTAGTAGCTGCTTCAACATCAGCATTACCTGACGTAGAGGAAGGAGGAGAGGTGGCGGGCTATACAGAGAAGCAGAAACAACATCATGACAGGAAAGGAGAGTGACTATGACTGACTATAACAGGGCTATGAGAGCGAGTGACAAAAAGATGGAAGAGAGAGTAGTTGACGGCATGGTAACGAGTAGGCAAATGAACAGGGACTTTCAGGAAGTGTGTGTGTGTGTGTGTGTGTGGTTGTGTCTGTGTATGCCTCACATCATAACGACAACAAGCAGTTTTGCTGAGTTAGTGGCTGTCAGGTAACCTAACTTCTTAAGCTTACATTGAAAATGCTAGCGGTTGTCCTGTTGGGTAGCTAAAACTTTGGTGTGATCTATAAAATCAGTGTTGATACCAGCATCAGTGTTCCTTGAGTTGCTTACTTAGCTAATGTTATTCTGCAGCATTGCAAAGCCAAAGTTGCTTTGTGGAATGCCAGTAACATTTCTAAATTTAACTATTATAGTGTTTAGCTAGCCTATTCTGTCCTTGTTTCACATGACTGTTGACTAGGCAACATTTTGACAGATTTTACTGACAATACATACTTGTATACTTTAAACGCTTTGTCTTTGGTAATTACTTGCACTTGAGTATGGACATTGTGTACTCTATGGCCTCTGACACTGCTTCTCTTGTATTGGGGCTATTTTCAAGGGCATTCAGTATACTACTCTCAATGTTATGGTAGCTTTTGGGAAGGGTTAGGGTTATGGTTATTGTATTTAGCAGACACTTTTGTCAAAGCGACAAAATATGAATCTTACAATAGTTTGTTAACAGTACACTGTTTTAAAAATTTGCTAAGCCAATATTAAGCAAATTAGTAGTAACAACAATAATGACAATATAACATAAAATATCAATAATAAAAAACAAATACCATAAACATATACAAATCAAGAATTCATTAATTATTTAAGATAAGATCAACAGATAAGTCCTAAGACCCCTCATGAAAGATCCAAAACTATTACAGGAACGCAGAACACTAGGCTACTCATATCATAGAATGCACTCGTATTTTGAGAGGACTGGGAACAGGGACTGGGTTTGTCCAATCACGGTGGGTGTGGGCCGCATGAGCCCAAAATGCAATGGGCTGGTGTTTTGTCCCAGTCCAGCCCAATCACGGTTAACTGACAAGCCACAAGTGTTGAATTCGTTAACAATCATACGAGACGAGACAACACCGCGTCATTGTAAACGCTGACTGTGGTAATATCAACATGCAACATTGTTAACGAAAAAGTCAACACTAATATGATCTCTCTCTCTCTCTCTCTCTCTCTCTCTCTGGTGGTTGATTAACGCAGATATACGCTGATTAGCTCTCATAATGGGCCAGGTGGGAAGCACACTGCAATGAGTCTATTAGGCTAATGTCTGATTACTCCACATTTTCTTTGTGATATTTTGTGATTACATTCTGCATCTGCAACGTTCTCTGTCAGGTAAATAAAGTACAATATCTTCCTCTGATGTAGACGTAGCCTACACTGTAAATCAGTAGTAGGCTATATGGTGGAGTTGCATATTAAGTGGTTTGGGGTCCTAATTTTGGGGTACAATTTGGTTTTAAAGAATTGTACAAACCACCATGCCAAGCAATCTGCCCAATGAGCACTCGACCAGTGTCATAAATTCCTGAAAACAGTATGTCCAAAGTAGTCTCAAGGTTCCATTGGTAAAGTATTAACATTTGTTCTATTCAAGTAGACAGCTCCCAAAAAGGGGTCTTACAGAACTTACAGTATAAAGTCTGCAAAGTATCCACATAAGTCAGTATTTTATTTTCTAATATGTTCAAAACATTTTTGATGAGTACAGAATAGATCATGATTGCACACTTTTTCTTTAGTGTTTCATGTCTGGAGCCTGCTAAAATTATTTGTGTATGTGTGTGTGTGTGTGTGTGAGAGAGAGAGAGAGAGAGAGATTTTGTGATGTATGTGTAGGTGTAAAGCAGAGGTAAGCCAAGAAATTGCAGAGAACTTGCATAGGGATACTGATTCTTTTATTTGATGTTCTGTAATTATGGTGTCTATAGCATTGTTGGGCACTAGCCAGAGTTATGTTCTCCTTTGTTATTGTTGCGAATTCCACTTGGAGGGTCCAAACGTCGGGACTCAATTAGCTAAGGAATCACTCTAGCTTTGATTAAGTATACCAAAAAGATTTATTAATAAAAACAGAGCAATGCATTCCGGACAATAAATACGTGCACGGGTCTCAATGGAACATGACTAGTTCAGAGGTTCACAAAAAAAAGGCCCTGTAACAGTGGCGTACCTTGCTATTTATATGACTTCTCTTAAGGAGCCCTATTGGTTAAGAGCGTCACAAGGCGGGTCATATCGCCTTAGCAACTGTATTTCTATTGGCTGGGTGGGCGCGACTTCCTGTTTACATTCTTCGGCAATGTGTGGGTGTGTGCGTGTGTTGGGGGTTGTTTCCTGTGGGAATCCCTTTGTTTGCCTCCATTGTGAGTGAACATGTGGCTTTCTGGCCTTACTGCATCCGGTTCTCTTGAAAAATGTAACGTTTACCAACAGGGTGTCGCCCCCACCTGGATGCCAAGCAACAGTACATTTTCTCCTTCATTCAATGCCTGATATGAGTTCTGTTTCGTTAACTTATGCATAAGTTCATTCACAGTGTCTAAATATGATAACAATTCCTGAGTACAATTTCTCACAATAATTCACAATACCTGAGTATAATTTCCCACACTATCAGTGCTTGTGTGTGTGTGTGTGTGTGTGTGTATGTGTGTGTGTGTGTGTGTGTGTGTGTGTGTGTGTGTGTGTGTGTGTGTGAGAGAAAGCAGAGATAAAGCAAGAAAGAGAGCAGGGAATGGAGGAAGGACACAAAGCATGTTCTTAATGACAAACTCACCTTGTTGGAGCTCAAGCCATTGCGATTTTAGTGTAAAGAGGCATTGTACAAACAGTACATTTGTTTTTATTGTCTTCTCCCCCTTTGCAATAAAACTTTTTGTTGCATTCATTCCTGCTCAGGTGATGATGTGTGTGCCCTTGGAGCATATCAGACATACTGACAGACAGGCATATTTAATCAGTAACTTACAAACCTTAATTAAGTATATCAAACCATCAATCTAAGCCATTTCATGAATATTCCCTATGGAAAAAAGGCCCCTTAGATGTTTTAATTGTCAACGTATTTTTTTTCCAACTTTGCAGGCAATCGTTTAGAAACCACATGGGGTCTTGAACCAGTAATGTCACTTTGCTAATGACATTTAGTTGTATTGATTATCATTGATTTTTTATTTAAAAAAAATCAAAAACATTATATATCAGTTTGACAAAAAACAATCTTTTCTGGATCGACAAAATCAGTAGGTCTTAGTGTGTAAGGCTCACAGAAAACTTTTGAATGAGAAAGGTTATTGGAAACTTGTGGGCGTGCCATATACAGATATGCAAAGATAAGAGAAATGACAAAAAAGAAACATAATAATACAGGCCACAATCTCGACCCATGTTGATGCTGTACAGACGCCGGTGATTAACAGTGAGAAATAGAAATAAATACACCAACACATACATATGAACCGTAAAGTAATTCCCCAAAATGTAATCAAAACAATACACATACAATTGTGTACTAATACAGGTTATGTTAATTAAATGAAGCCCAAAATATGTTGCAGACTACAAATTGCTATCAGCTAGTGCTAGCTAACGTCAACGCTAGGTAGCCGCTAGCTAACGCTAACGTAAGCTAGAAGGGTTTCTTGTGACTTTGCCTGTAACGCTACCAAGTTGTGAGACGTGACTTGAAGTTGTAACTTACGTGCTAAAAATTGTGTCTGGAACACAGCATCAGTCTTATTTAGTGAACTAAGATGGGGTCTGTTTACACACAGTTACTCACACAAGGCAGCAGCTTTGTAACAGCTACAGTAACAGCTAGCTCTAGATGTGTGGCCTCAAAGCTGGCATCAACTTATGTTTTCTGTAATATTGAATTAGCTATTTATATGAGAGTACTTTAAGTGGAAGTTTACTGCAGACACTTCAAAAAAGGTAGAATACATTGCACTAAAGAAATGCTTTTCATAAATATTGGCAACAACGCTTATCTCCATTCACTGTGAATGTGTTTTCTCCATGACCTTTAGCCACTTGTATTTCGCATTGACTCAATCAATAACCTTCCAACAATACGTCACCTTTAAGTTTCTATACTGCAATGATTCAGTTTCCTTCTCAGTGTTTCGTGACATCCATTAAGCTCCCTATGGTTGATGTTACTATGGTAAAAAAAAATGACAATCATAAAAGCTGTCCTTTGGTGTCCTTAATTACTGTAGTATATTACGACCTGTTTGTTGATATTGTAACCTTCCTCCCTGATGAACTGTGAGACTTTTAACCCTTTTAAAGATAATTTATTGCAGATACACATTCGTTTTAATTATCCCTGCAGCTAGGTGTCCAACAGATTTGTAAAGCCATTACTGAAAATCAATACTCGCTTTTAGGTGATGAATTAATTAATGAAGTGCGAAGTTTACCCTGAGTGTGGGCCCATTGATGAAGGGGGGAAGGACACAGAGAAGGAGAGGGAGAAAGAAGGAAGGATATGTGGTTCAGGTGACTCCTAATGATTCCATATCAGTTGGTTTGGAGCGTTTTTAGCACTCCGTTAATTGCACTTAATTTGTGTTTTGATTGACGTAATTTGAGGGCAGAGCTGGGAAACAAACATTTCTCCGCTTGAGACGGGTGAGTAATTTCCCCCTCATGCCTTTGGCAGCCAATCTCTCAGACTGGCTAAATGGATCATTATCATAGGACCAATTCAACCGAAAGAATTTAGTCTTTGAAGCTTCTTTTTCCACCCTTAATTTTGCTTTAAGCCTCAATCACAACAGTCGTGCGATAATTTGGGAATGATCTTTTACTTATTTTTGTAAACTCTTTAACCTGTGACCGGAAATTAACAGGAACACTTTATAACAGCATTATTAATAACTTGTAAATGGATAGTTAATTCAACTTTAGTTAATAGTTATTTTACTGTTAACCATGAAATGTTGATACATGTTTACTAATTAGTAATGATAAAATGTACGCCTATGTTAATTTATCATTAGTTTAGTGTATTATAAGATATTTAGTTTAACATTTGAAAGATACAAAACATGCATCAAATAACTAGTTTACATCAAGTGGTTTATAAAGCATCTAGTAACATTAGGTCAGCCCCAATAAATCTTTTTTTAGTTTAAAGATGCTTACAAAGTTATTATTAACTATTAACAAGATTTTATAACGATCATTTGCAACGTTACAATAGCCATCCAAATAATGGCTATTGACGGTTTACAAATCATTTGGCAACCATTAACAAATACATAATATGATATACAAAATGGTATCTTACATATCATTAGTTATAGCATTACCAAGAAAAAGTAAACATTATATATTTGAATTTCACTGTTTATGGTTAAATACAATTCACTTAAGTAAAATTAACTATCAATTTGTGTTAGGAAGGGCTATTATAGAGTGTTACCAAATTGACAACAAAGCCATGGAAACTGAGCTCTAACAAATTTGCAACTTTATGATTCATTCATGAAAATCTTACCTAACTACTGAAAGGTGCTTAGCCATTGTAAAGGAAACACTATAGTTAACACTGTAGCTTGCATAAAAGAGGAAATCTGTGGGTCTTATTATAACCATAAATTGTGCCATTACTTATAAACCAAATACATTTGTATTTTATGTATGAGTGTTTCAGCAGGATGGAGGTAGAGGAAAAAACAGAATGAATGCAGTCTGCACCTGTGGGACAGAGAAAAAAAGCAAGTGGTATATGCTTGTGACCTGCAGCATGTTCTACAAACAACTATATATATATATATATATATTTTAACCTATGCAAAACATTTGGCAAAATGTCTCTTCCCATGCCATGTCTAAATTAAACAGCCCTGTGGCTGAAATTACTTCTTTTCTCAGAGTGCACTACCTTGCAACTAATAGTCCCCATTATTCATGGCCCTACAGCAGAGGTCACTGCCATGGGGTTTACTTTTTTTTTACGCCTTTAAATTGGAAGTCAAGAGAAAATGAATCGAGACACCCACACATGGAATGAGCTATAGGTTTGACTTTGACTTGTCCTCAAACTGTAAAGTGAAAAAATAGTTTCATACACTGTATGTCATACTGACTGTTGGAGATTGTGCTGGAAGACAGTACAGGTGTTGATGCCAGGAAGGAATTTTGGTTGAAATATAAGGATGTTGTGATTTTATTTTATTTTTCACCAAGGTTGTTTTTCCTTCTTGACAAAGAAGATTTAATGCCATGAATTTGATTTGAAAATAAACAACCATCCCTTGTGCATCATGGTGATTTCCTTTGCTAGACCTTAAACAATAGACACAGTTTTTTTTTGTACTACTGTGGACCAGAGTCAAAATTCAAAACCACGTGCTGCTGCATCATGGTGTGCCCTCTAGTTTCTGATCAGGTATGATGAGTGTACAAAAAAACAAGCTAATGCATATTTGTATAGATGGTTATCGGCGGCTACTTACCCAAAAAAGTTATGTCTATAATGCAACGTAAATGATTGGCAGCAGGGTTCAAAATTAAAGTTTTTGTCCACCAGCCAAATGGTTAGCGCATTTTTTAATTTTACCAGCCACGCAATAGATTACCATTGTTTTTTTGGCTAGTGAGTAAAGCAAATCTACCAGTTACATATTTTACCAACATTTGGCTGATACTAATGGTACTAATTTTATACCCTGATTGGCAGTAACAATTAAAAAATCAAAATGTAAGTTATAATGTAAATAATACATTTTGTAAACAATAAAAATAAGTATAAAAGATAGAAAGAAAAAAAAAAAGAATAAAGCCAAAACTACCACTGAAATCAAGACCATATCTAAGAAAGGGTTGCATGAGATTTGAAAGAGTCAAATTTTCCCAAACTATAAAGTTTATAAGCAGAGAAGATTTCATTTTGTCTGAAAATCTGATATTTCTGGGTTCTCAAAGAAAAGAGCTACATGAAGGAATAATTCACCTCTAGCAGAAACTGACCACCCAATCCAGAGTGAGTCTTCAATTTCCCACTGCCAAGAGCAAGTTATTTCTGATAACACAGACATCTGATAAATTGGAGATTTTTACAACCAGCGGTTGAATTAAGGTGATGGGTTGAAGCCTGGAACTGTTTGTCACCTTGCGAGTTCAAGGTCTGGCTTTTGAAAATGGAAACATTTTGCCATAAGATTGAAAAATCCTCTTCAGCTAATGTTCACTTTGTTGAGCGTGACCTTTTCATCTTCCAGGCAGGAATATTATGTTATCAGAGAGAAGGACAGAGTCATCCGCCTGGCTCTCTGCTACATGTAAACACAACTAATAGGTTGAGGAATAAGTGCAGTTACATTTCTGTTTTCTTATTCCCGTTTTTATGGCATGGAGCAGATTCTAGTCAACCATGCATATATGCCTCAATAAATATAATCATTGCAAATATTCAGCAGGTTCCACACTGGACAATTATACAAATATTATGGGATACTACATCTTAAATCAAGGAAAATGAGACGTTTAAAACTATAGATTTCATCTTGTTTTTATGCATATCCATGCACAAACCACTAAAGCACACATAAATATGCCATGGCTTTATTTCAGATACAAAAAGCATTGCTCATACCAAACTATCAACTATCTTTTAGAATCCCTTCCACATTCCCTCTATAATATGCACATTTCCCTGTTTCATTACTTTTAATTACAGGCGAATGGTGCAGTATGATAGGATTTTATGTCTCTCAGTAGCTCCACTGTGTGTCAGGCAAGATGGATACCACCTTGGGGTGAGCAATATATCAGCTTTGCAAGTCCATATATTGTCTTAAGCATGAGGTAATGTAGCACTGATCCACCCAGGTACTCTCTAATATCAGCATGTTAATTTATTGGGCATTCAGACATTGTGACATATATTTACAAGATATTTCCTGTGTATAGGCCTCTGGACCTGCTCAGTGTTTAATGTTTCTATTTTCTAAATAGTTAGGTTTGAGGGTTTAAACAATTCAGATGACTTAACTTATTAACTTACTTAAGTAGAAATACTATTTCTGAGTATGTGTTCATGTATGCCTCCGCTATCTAAGGATTATTGCATGCAAGATAAGAAAAACATTACACAGTAAACTCATATTTTGTGTTGTCAATATGATAAGATGGATTTTTGTCAATTTATACAGGGGAATGAACAAAATGGGATTATTTTTGACTCTATTAGATAGCTGAAGACAGGAAAGGGAGGGGGAACGACATGCAGCAAAGGCCATGGGTCAGAATTGAACCCTCGGTCACTGCGGGGGCGAGGACAGAACCTCTGCACATGGGTGGCACAGTACAGGCCCCCTGGATTTTTCAAATTTTTTTACAGACAGTACACATATACATACACAACCCTTTAACAAGATACGATTAGAAACAGAAACCCCATTATAAAGAATGGGATTTCTAAACTTGTATTTTTTTCAATTCATGTGTTATAGGCTGCAGTGTGCAAGGGCATTTTTAGGTCCCATAACTGCATACTTTATGCTTATGTACTTTTTTTTTCACAGGACCTCAATTGACTATACCTTCCACTGCTCAGCACAGAGATATTTAAAGACTTGAATGAAGAAGTTAAGGAAGGGAATGTAGTCCCAATAAAATCTGTCACAAATCAAATTAGAAAGATTAATGTGAGAAGTGTGAAGTGTACAATAAAATGTCAGAGAGTGAAATACCTACATTTAAAGTGGGATCTCTTTCATTG
>NW_022605240.1:0-7726 GCF_008692095.1 Etheostoma spectabile | reverse complement strand
ATCAGTAGTAGGCTATATGGTGGAGTTGCATATTAAGTGGTTGGGGTCCTAATTTGGGGTACAATTGGTTTTAAAGAATTGTACAAACCACCATGCCAAGCAATCTGCCCAATGAGCACCGACCAGTGTCATAAATTCCTGAAAACAGTATGTCCAAAGTAGTCTCAAGGTTCCTTGGTAAAGTATTAACATTTGTTCTATTCAAGTAGACAGCTCCCAAAAAGGGGTCTTACAGAACTTACAGTATAAAGTCTGCAAAGTATCCACATAAGTCAGTATTTATTTTCTAATATGTTCAAACATTTTTGATGAGTACAGATAGGATCATGATGGCACACTTTTTCTTTAGTGTTTCATTCTGGAGCCTGCTAAAATTATTTGTGTATGTGTGGTGTGTGTGTGTGAGAGAGAGAGAGAGAGAGAGATTTTGTGATGTATGTGTAGGTGTAAAGCAGAGGTAAGCCAGAAATTGCAGAGAACTTGCATAGGGATACTGATTCTTTTATTTGATGTTCTGTAATTATGGTGTCTATAGCATTGTTGGGCACTAGCCAGAGTTATGTTCTCCTTTGTTATTGTTGCGAATTCCACTTGGAGGTCCCAAACGTCGGGACTCAATAGCTAAGGAATCACTCTAGCTTTGATTAAGTATACAAAAGATTTATTAATAAAAACAGAGCAATGCATTCCGGAACATAAACGTGCCACGGGTCTCAATGGAACATGACTAGTTCAGAGGTTCACAAAAAAAAGGCCCTGTAACAGTGGCGTACCTTGCTATTTATATGACTTATCTTAAGGAGCCCTATTGGTTAAGAGCGTCACAAGGCGGGTCATATCGCCTTAGCAACTGTATTTATATGGCTGGGTGGGCGCGACTTCCTGTTTACATCTTCGGCAATGTGTGGGTGTGTGTGCGTGTGTTTGGGGGTTGTTTCCGTGTGGGAATCCCTTGTTTGCCTCCATTGTGAGTGAACATGTTGCTTTCGCCTACTGCATCCGGTTCTCTTGGAAAAATGTAACGTTTACCAAAAGGGTGTCGCCCCCACCTGGATGCCAAGCAACAGTACATTTTCCTTCATTCAATGCCTGATATGAGTTCTGTTTACTAACTTATGCTAAGGTCATCACAGTGTCAAATATGATAACAATTCCTGAGTACAATTTCTCACAATAATTCACAATACCTGAGTATAATTTCCCACACTATCAGTGCTTGTGTGTGTGTGGTGTGTGTGTATGTGTGTGGTGTGTGTGTGTGTGTGTGGTGTGTGTTTGTGTGTGTGAGAGAGAAAGCAGAGATAAAGCAAGAAAGAGAGCAGGGAATGGAGGAAGGACACAAAGCATGTTCTTAATGACAAACTCACCTTGTTGGAGCTCAAGCCATTGCGATTTTAGTGTAAAGAGGCATTGTACAAACAGTACATTTGTTTTTATTGTCTTCTCCCCCTTTGCAATAAAACTTTTGTTGCATTCATTCCTGCTCAGGTGATGATGTGTGTGTGCTTGGAGCATATCAGACATACTGACAGACAGCATATTTAATCAGTAACTTACAAACCTTAATTAAGTATATCAAACCATCAATCTAAGCCATTTCATGAATATTCCCTATGGAAAAAAAGGCCCTAGATGTTTTAATTGTCAACGTATTTTTGTTCCAACTTTGCAGGCAATCGTTTAGAAACCACATGGGGTCTTGAACCAGTAATGTCACTTTGCTAATGACATTTAGTTGTATTGATTATCATGATTTTTTATTTAAAAAAAATCAAAAACATTATATATCAGTTTGACAAAAAACAATCTTTTCTGGATCGGACAAAATCAGTAGGTCTTAGTGTGTAAGGCTCACAGAAAACTTTTGAATGAGAAAGGTTATTGGAAACTTGTGGCGTGCCATATACAGATATGCAAAGATAAGAGAAATGACAAAAAAGAAACATAATAATACAGGCCACAATCTCGAACCATGTTGATGCTGTACAGACGCCGGTGATAACAGTGAGAAATAGAAATAAATACACCAACACTACATGAACCGTAAAGTAATTCCCCAAAATGTAATCAAAACATACACATACATTGTGTACTATTACAGGTTATGTTAATTAAATGAAGCCAAATATGTTGCAGACTACAAATTGCTATCAGCTAGTGCTAGCTAACGTCAACGCTAGGTAGCCGCTAGCTAACGCTAACGTAAGCTAGAAGGGTTTCTTGTGACTTTGCCTGTAACGCTACCAAGTTGTGAGACGTGACTTGAAGTTGTAACTTAGTGCTAAAAATTGTGTCTGGAACACAGCATCAGTCTTATTTAGGAACTAAGATGGGGTCTGTTTACACACAGTTACTCACACAAGGCAGCAGCTTTGTACAGCTACAGTAACAGCTAGCTCTAGATGTGTGGCCTCAAAGCTGGCATCAACTTATGTTTTCTGTAATATTGAATTAGCTATTTATATGAGAGTACTTTAAGTGGAAGTTTACTGCAGACACTTCAAAAAGGTAGAATACATGGCACTAAAGAAATGCTTTTCAAATATTGGCAACAACGCTTATCTCCACTTCCTGTGAATGTGTTTTCTCCATGACCTTTAGCCACTTGTATTCGCATTGACTCAATCAATAACCTTCCAACAATACGTCACCTTTAAGTTTCTATACTGCAATGATTCAGTTTCCTTCTCAGTGTTTCGTGACATCCATTAAGCCCCTATGGTTGATGTTACTATGGTAAAAAAAAATGACAATCATAAAAGCTGTCCTTTGGTGTCCTAATTACTGTAGTATATTACGACCTGTGTTGATATTGTAACCTTCCTCCCTGATGAACTGTGAGACTTTTAACCCTTTAAAGATAATTTATTGCAGATACACATTCGTTTAATTATCCTGCAGCTAGGTGTCCAACAGATTGTAAAGCCATACTGAAAATCAATACTCGCTTTTAGGTGATGAACTTAATTATGAAGTGCGAAGTTTACCCTGAGTGTGGGCCCATTGATGAAGGGGGGAAGGACACAGAGAAGGAGAGGGAGAAAGAAGGAAGGATATGTGGTTCAGGTGACTCCTAATGATTCCATATCAGTTGGTTTGGAGCGTTTTTAGCACTCCGTTAATTGCACTTAATTTGTGTTTTGATTGACGTAATTTGAGGGCAGAGCTGGGAAACAAACATTTCTCCGCTTGAGACGGGTGAGTAATTTCCCCCTCATGCCTTTGGCAGCCAATCTCTCAGACTGGCTAAATGGATCATTATCATAGGACCAATTCAACCGAAAGAATTTAGTCTTTGAAGCTTCTTTTTCCACCCTTAATTTTGCTTTAAGCCTCAATCACAACAGTCGTGCGATAATTTGGGAATGATCTTTTACTTATTTTTGTAAACTCTTTAACCTGTGACCGGAAATTAACAGGAACACTTTATAACAGCATTATTAATAACTTGTAAATGGATAGTTAATTCAACTTTAGTTAATAGTTATTTTACTGGTAACCATGAAATGTTGATACATGTTTACTAATTAGTAATGAAAATGTACGCCTATGTTAATTTATCATTAGTTTAGTGTATTATAAGATATTTAGTTTAACATTTGAAAGATACAAAACAGCATCAAATAACTAGTTTACATCAAGTGGTTTATAAAGCATCTAGTAACATTAGGTCAGCCCCAATAAATCTTTTTTTAGTTTAAAGATGCTTACAAAGTTATTATTAACTATTAACAAGATTTATAACGATCATTTGCAACGTTACAATAGCCATCCAAAATGGCTATGACGGTTTACAAATCATTTGGCAACCATTAACAAATACATAATATGATATACAAAATGGTATCTTACATACATTTAGTTATAGCTTACAAGAAAAAGAAAAAGTAAACATTATATATTGAATTTCACTGTGTATGGTTAAATACAATCACTTAAGTAAAATTAACTATCAATTTGTGTTAGGAAGGGCTATTATAGAGTGTTACCAAATTGACAACAAAGCCATGGAAACTGAGCTCTAACAAATTTGCAACTTTATGATTCATTCATGAAAAATTACCTAAACTACTGAAAGGTGCTTAGCCATGTAAAGGAAACACTATAGTTAACACTGTAGCTTGCATAAAAGAGGAAATCTGTGGGTCTTATTATAACCATAAATTGTGCCATTACTTATAAACCAATACATTTTATTTTATGTATGAGTGTTTCAGCAGGATGGAGGTAGAGGAAAAAACAGACATGAATGCAGTCAGTCTGCACCTGTGGACAGAGAGAAAAAAAAGCAAGTGGTATATGCTTGTGACCTGCAGCATGTTCTACAAACAACTATATATATAATATATATATATTTTAACCTATGCAAAACATTTGGCAAAATGTCTCTCCATGCCATGTCTAAATTAAACAGCCCTGTGGCTGAAATTACTTCTTTTCTCAGAGTGCACTACTTGCAACTAATAGTCCCCTTTATTCATGGCCCTACAGCAGAGGTCACTGCCATGGGGTTTACTGTTTTTTTACGCCTTTAAATTGGAAGTCAAGAGAAAATGAATCGAGACACCCACACATGGAAGAGCTATAGGTTTGACTTTGACTTGTCCTCAAACTGTAAAGTGAAAAAATAGTTTCATACACTGTATGTCATACTGACTGTTGGAGATTGTGCTGGAAGACAGTACAGGTGTTGATGCCAGGAAGGAATTTGGTTGAAAATAAGGATGTTGTGATTTTATTTATTTTTCACCCAGGTTGTTTTTCCTTCTTGACAAAGAAGAGATTAATGCCATGAATTTGATTTGAAAATAAACAACCATCCCTTGTGCATCATGGTGATTCCTTGCTAGACCTTAAACAATAGACACAGTTTTTTTTTGTACTACTGTGGACCAGAGTCAAAATTCAAAACCACGTGCTGCTGCATCATGGTGTGCCCTCTAGTTTCTGTCAGGTATGATGAGTGTACAAAAAAACAAGCTAATGCATATTTGTATAGATGGGTATCGGCGGCTACTTACCAAAAAAGTTATGTCTATAATGCAACGTAAATGATTGGCAGCAGGGTTCAAAAATTAAAGTTTTGTCCACCAGCCAAATGGTTAGCGCATTTTTTAATTTTTACCAGCCACGCAATAGATTACCAGTGTTTTTTTGGCTAGTGAGTAAAGCAAATCTACCAGTTACATATTTTACCAACATTTGGCTGATACTAATGGTACTAATTTATATTTGGCATAGATGGCAGTAACAAAAAAAATCAAAATGTAAGTATAATGTAAATAATACATTTTGTAAACATAAAAATAAGTATAAGTAGAAATGAAAAAAAATAAAAAAAAAAAGAATAAAGCCAAAACTACCACTGAAATCAAGACCATATCTAAGAAAGGGTTGCATGAGATTGAAAGAGTCAAATTTTCCCAAACTATAAAGTTTATAGCAGAGAAGATTTTTTTGTCTGAAAATCTGATATTTCTGGGTTCTCAAAGAAAAGAGCTACATGAAGGAATAATTCACCTCTAGCAGAAACTGACCACCCAATCCAGAGTGAGTCTTCAATTTCCCACTGCCAAGAGCAAGTTATTTCTGATAACACAGACATTGATAAATTGGAGATTTTTACAACCAGCGGTTGAATAAGGTGATGGGTTGAAGCCTGGAACTGTTTGTCACCTTGCGAGTTCAAGGTCTGGCTTTTGAAAATGGAAACATTTTGCCATAAGATTGAAAATCTCTTCAGCTAATGTTCACTTGGTTGAGCGTGACCTTTTCATCTTCAGGCAGGAATATTATGTTATCAGAGAGAAGGACAGAGTCATCCGCCTGGCTCTCTGCTACATGTAACACAACTAATAGGTTGAGGAATAAGTGCAGTTACATTTCTGTTTTCTTATTCCGTTTTTATGGCATGGAGCAGATTCTAGTCAACCATGCATAATGCCTCAATAAATATAATCATTGCAAATATTCAGCAGGTTCCACACTGGACAATTATACAAATATTATGGGATACTACATCTAAATCAAATCAAGGAAATTATGAGACGTTTAAAATATAGATTTCTTGTTGTTTTTATGCATATCCATGCCACAAACACACTAAACCACACATAAATATGCCATGGCTTATTTCAGATACAAAAAGCATTGCTCATACCAAACTATCAACTATCTTTTAGAACAATCCCTCCACATTCCCTCTATAATATGCACATTTCCCTGTTTCATTACTTTTAATTACAGGCGAATGGTGCAGTATGATAGGATTTTATGTCTCTCAGTAGCTCCACTGTGTGTCAGGCAAGATGGATACCACCTTGGGGTGAGCAATATATCAGCTTGCAAGTCCATCTATTGGTCTTAAGCATGAGGTAATGTAGCACTGATCCACCCAGGTACTCTACTAATATCAGCATGTTAATTTATTGGGCATTCAGACATTGTGACATTATTTACAAGATATTTCCTGTGTATAGGCCTCTGGACCTGCTCAGTGTTAATGTTTCTATTTTCTAAATAGTTAGGTTTGAGGGTTTAAACAATTCAGATGACTTAACTTATTAACTTACTTAAGTAGAAAATACTATTTCTGAGTATGTGTTCAGTTATGCCTCCGCTATCTAAGGATTATTGCATGCAAGATAAGAAAAAACATTACACAGTAAACTCATATTTTGTGTTGTCAATATGATAAGATGGATTTTTGTCAATTTATACAGGGGAATGAACAAAATGGGATTATTTTTGACTCTATTAGATAGCTGAAGACAGGAAAGGGAGGGGGAACGACATGCAGCAAAGGCCACTGGGTCAGAATTGAACCCTCGGTCACTGCGGGGGCGAGGACAGAACTCTGGCACATGGGTGGCACAGCAGGCCCCCAGTACAGGCCCCCTGGTTTCAAATTTTTTTACAGACAGTACACATATACATACACAACCCTTTAACAAGATACGATTAGAAAAAACAGAAACCCCATTATAAAGAATGGGATTTCTAAACTTGTATTTTTTTCATTCATGTGTTATAGGCTGCAGTGTGCAAGGGCATTTTTAGGTCCCATAACTGCATACTTTATGCTTATGTACTTTTTTTTTTCACAGCACCTCAATTGACTATACCCTTCCACTGCTCAGCACAGAGATATTTAAAGACTTGAATGAAGAAGTTAAGGAAGGGAATGTAGTCCCGAATAAAATCTGTCACAAATCAAATTAGAAGATTAATGCGGAGAAGTGTGAAGTGTACAATAAAATGTCAGAGAGTGAATACTACATTTAAAGTGGGATCTCTTTCATTGGACTACATCTTGTCTGGACTTTGTGCCAAGATACTGTAATTTCAAGGTATTGTAAGTCAGGACAGGCAAGGGGACTATTAAAGTTCATGAAGCCAAGGGTTCACTGAGAGAGGCGTTGTGTTAAACTGGTCAATTACAAAATAGAAAATCTTCATAGTTATTTCCTAAATACATTTTGATGATATTTTGACACATCACTACAGTTTCACCACCATTTTGACAAATGCTTCTGTGCTGACAACTGATTGCGATTTTCAAGTTTTTCAAATTTGGGAAGTGTGTGTTATAGAGAGGGAAAGGGAGAGGAGGAAAATGGAAACTACATTAATGTAAATTAACCAAATACGTGAAAGGAAGTCTAAATGTGCTTGGTACAATCACAACAGCTCCTTTAAAATATTTATATTGTGATAAAATAATACA
>NW_022605239.1:0-22411 GCF_008692095.1 Etheostoma spectabile | reverse complement strand
TGCTAATCTCAATCAAATTACACTGCAAAGTTTTCACATGCAATTACCTTGTACAGAGTTAGAAGAAACCCGAAATGAAATAAGAGGGACAGAAAGGGCTGACTGACAGCAGCAGGAGGGGACCCCACCCTGGTATGCAAACTTTTTAAAGTGCCACTCTGGAGAACAGTAGGAGAGAGGGATTCTGTAGGGTTTGAAAAAAGGCAAGGAGAGTGACACATCTCTCTTCCTTCTTTATCGCTCAACTTCCCTCCACTGAAGGCAAGTACGAGAAGGAGTGCTGAGCAAAGAAAAACAAACAGTCCTGGAGTGCTGATTCTTCCTTGTAATCCTATTTTGTCCTGTTTGTTCTCTAAACAGAAATGAGAGGGAACAAGAACGAGGTAAGCAGGAGGAGACGAGAGTTGGTATGTGAGAGGTGTACTCCTTCCTCTCTACCTGGCCTCCTCCCTCCTGTCCTCCCTCTTGGTGCGAATGGGCTGCGAGCATCAGCAGCGCTGCTGTACCCAGTTGTTATCATGGAGCCCAACACGGCAGCCCGGTGTGTCCTTGTCTGTTCGCCCGGCAGCACATCCAGTAGGAACGTCCATAAGGCAGGTCGTGGTGGTAAGGTTTGGGGTGCCATCGGCACAAGGAACGTCCCCACGCTCATATTGTCGCTTACACTGCTTGCAGGGTTCATCCCTGTAGAGAGGGTCTTGATTCCAGCGTGAGTCCACTGCCGCACCCATATGTCTCAATCACACCTTGAAGTAGTGGCAGGTGCACTTAAGGGCTGCCAGTGAGCGTGTCGGCAGGTAGCTGAAGATGTTGACCATGATGTGATCAGGCAGCAGCAGCATGTACTGGCGCGGCTCAAGGAGGCGCTGAATCTGAAAGCGGATCTCCAGGAAGTCATGGGACACGTGGCGGTAGAGACGACACAGTGAAGGATCTGAACAGTCCTCCCCAATGCTGGGAGAATCTGGTCGAGTTGCCCGCTCCCCTGAGCCCCCTGCCACAGGCCGTTTGTTGTTGGCACAGTCCAAAGAGCAAATTTCCAGACCCCTGCTAGTGCCCGTTCCTTTTACATCCTCCTCTGGGCCCCGCGGGGGCTGAAGGAAGAAGAGTTGTCCAGGAGGGGATCATCTGATGAAGGGTCAGTGGAGCTCCCTACACCCCCACCACTAGGCATAGCGAAGCACACCGTTCCTCCTGTACATTCTCTGTACTGTCTTTGCCATAAAACACACATTGGTCCACAGCACCTGTCACCACCACCTCCACATGGAAGCCAGTCACTCGCTCCTACCCACAACTTTCTTCTCCTCCTGGGTTGGGTCTGGGCTGCCACAGGCCTGCCTGTCTGGGTGATGGAGGTCTCCATCTGGTTTGGGGGCAGCAGTTGTGGCGGCAAGCAACAGACTACTGGGGTCTCTAGATGAGGGGCTGACAAGCTGGTAGAGGTCACAGGTGATTTTCTCTTTGGCCCTGGCCGCTGCCTGGTTACCCCCGCCACCACAGCTCATAAACATACAGCGTGACCTGCCAGCTGGCTCCAACTGAGACCGTGGTCCATTTGACACTCTGAAAGCTATTCTAACCTCACCATGACTGTGACTAGGGGGTGGAGGAGGGGTTACAATACCAGATTCCCCTCCTCTTTTATGCTCCCGTTCTCGGTCTTGATTAGAAGAGTCCGTTTCAGGACCAACGCCCAGATGGAACCGATTCTCCTGGTTCTGGGATTCAAAGTGTGCTATGGCCTGGGCTACCCTCAATGACTCCTGCTGCTCTTCCAGCTCCTGGTCTATCTGGATGGGAGATGATGAATCCTGGTCCTTTTGGAAGGCTGGCCATTTGAACTGTCTGACACAAACACAATAGGAGTAGGGTCTGACACTGTGCCCTGGAGTAGAGTGTGCTGGTGTGGGGTAAGGCCCTGACTGTGAGTGGTATTAGGGGGCTGTGTGGTGTTTGATTCCATGAACAGCCACAATTCCTTGGAGGGCCATGGCTGTCCTCCGCTCACCAAGGCAACCATTTCTGCCACCGACAGCAGGTCTGTCTCATTCACTCCTCCTAAAGGTGGCTCATCAGGGATAGGAGGCGCAAGGGAGGGGTCATGGCTGAGGTTTGGCTCTGAGGCTTGGGAGCGTGTTGGAGGGTCATAGGATGAGCATCTTCTTCGCCTTTTGGCTTTACTGCAGTCAGTTGCCCAGTTACCTTTAACCTGCAGAAAAGGAACATCATTTCTATTTAGTTAAAAAATTAACCAAATCAAACAAAAACTTTAAAATGCTCATTATGTTTTAGCTCTTTACCTTCATAGCACTGGGTCTGGGCTGGCCTGCTCCACTGAACTGGTGTGCAACAAAGAATGCTATCTTCTCCTTGGTGTTGCCTGGCTTAATGACATACCAGTGTCTAACAACACGCGTCCATCTTCCATCTGGGACCCGGAAGAGGGTGGTGAGGAAGGGGCTGAAGAAGGTGGAGAGGCCTGGCTCTGCGTCAGGGAGCTGGGGCAAGCTCAGGTTCGGGTGGAGTGTTCTCTGAGCCCACATCCTCCTCTTCTGCATTCTCCTCCTGCACACCCACTATCATCCCTCCATCTCTCACTTCCATCCACAGTCCTTCTGGCAGCTGGAGAGGGCTCAGCCTTGCAGAGGGAGGGGGCCCCGGTCCCACCACCGCCGCCTCCCCCACTGCCCCCTGAGCCTGGGCTCCTAGCTTTGTTCTGGGAGTAGGTGCCAAAGGGCGTGGGCACCACAGGCGGATGTGGGAGAAGTATCTCGGTCCATCACGACGCGGACCCCCGGGGCATATCTGCATCTATGCTGGCCAGCAAACACCCAGAGCCAGAGTTCTCATTGTCGGCTCCCTGTCACAGTGCCATCCTGATGGGCACTGTCTGGCATAACAACACAGCAACACAACCTGCATTAAATAGAAAAGGGACAGATAAGAGATAAAGCTTTAGATCATCACCATCAATTATCTGTTCAAAATGTTCTATGCAAAATGTACTTTTAAAGAAAAAAATATATATTTGTGTGTGCTTAAAGTGGTTAGAAAATATGAAATGGAAATCGGCTAAAATTGGTACCGGCAGGCCAAACGTAAAGAAAAATAGGAAGTGGCCTAGAAAGTTGTAATCGGTGCATCTCTACTATTAACTGAACTAGTCACAACTTGCCTGCCTCTTCCTTTGGCCAAACTCAATTTGCAACATTGTACTATGATCATCTCCCCACTTTGGAGCCTTCAAATCAAATTAAAGGGATTCCATTTCAGGTTTGGTGTGTGCAGCCTGCAGATGAAAGGGATGAAAGATGGAACACAAAGCTCCAAATGGACTCTCTTCTCTTTCCCTCGGCTCCTCTCCTGCATCTCAGTGCTTCAAAGAGGACTTGCTTAATAGGAGGCACACAGGGAGGAGCATGCAGGCATATGCTGGACCTATTTTTAGCAAACAGGCAAAGGGTGGGTAGTAGTGAGACTGCTGTAGCTGTCCTACCCGCCTCACTCCTTTCTCCCTGCCAAAGAGCCTATGCTACAGGCTAGGGGGTGGGGCGTAGCCTTTAGTCCAACCAGCGTGCTTCCGCAGCTATGCCAGCTGTTGGGCTGCCAGGAACGTGCCGGCGTACTTAAGGAGAGGAACAAGTGGCAATGAAGCAATATGTTTGGCTCAAACATGAGCCAACTTGATCTTGATCTGAAGGCCTCCTCTGCATCCCAGAACAGCTTAAACACACAGTTACACCCTCTCTCAGTGCTGACCTGCTTGCTTTAAGGTTACCCTTTAACATAATATTTTTTAAACTCAGACTTAAACTGGACGCTCATTTTTCATATAAGTTTTAACTAAAACTACTCTGTGCAATTTCCCACTGACCATTGCACATTAATATTACAGCTTTGCTGGTCCAGACAAAAGCCAAAAAAAACACATCACCGGCTATAATGAAAAATTATGATGGTATGAATGATGATACTTACAACATCCTCACTCCCAGGTTAATATACAACATCTTGAACAATTTTGTTCAATTCTTTTGTTAACAAGAGTGTCAGACCATGTGTTGACGTGCACAACCTCCAGAGGAAATAAAGGTGATAAAGGTTATATTAGTATTGATTTGAAATTTATTTAACCTATATGTATATGGACAAAATGAATGCATCAAGTCTTTTACTTCCACAATAAATGGCAACAAACAATTCAATCCTATCTTTCTGTTGTGTCACTCTTAACCTCTACAGATCCCCAAATCTCTAGTGAGAATTTCAAAAGAAAACTTGTCATGTACAGTATCTTTGACTAACTCGTCTTCTTATGCAGCGTTATATTTACAGATTGCCTGGCACTGGTTGGGGTGTGGTAGCAACTTGACAAAAGTTGTCTGCATTGCTGGCAGGTAACCAACAATTAGGAATGGCTCAGCTTGATGAATATCTACAAGAAATAGCAATAGCGTAAAATAAAATTGGCTTCAACAGCACATGTACTGTGAAAAGCATTTTCAGGTGTTACAGCTAGGAATAATGCCAATACAAGTTCAAGCAGGGTGTGTTTTAGTGGACAATACAAGCTAGTATAGTATTGCAGCACTTGAAATTCCCACAGCCAGAGCTCAAACTATTTTTTTACCTAACCAAGTTGAAGTGCTTATTTTGCAAATACATTTGTTTCTCTTGACGACACAGTAGTCTGCTTTCCATTTTAGCCACTTGACTTCTTCAATCCACAGGCTTTAAACAGGTGTTGTTTCTCTGCCTGACGCTGAATGGGTAGTTACTATGGTATGGCTCAGAGAGGTGCAAAAAGCAAACACCGCCCCACAGTGTGGTGAACCAATTCAAATACTTCCTCAATAATCACACAGCAACAACTCAGCTAAGAGCAGGCAGATTACACCATTGCAAAAAACAAACAATTGGTGAACCCTTTTATCTCTTTTGTCCCCCCCCCCCGCCTTCTCTCCACAACTACTTATGACTCTCTCTCTCCTCAACCACTTTGATTCTCTACCTCCTTTTTCCCCTTCACTGCATCATGCAATCCGTCTCTATAACAGATGGATGGTATTATAAGAGGGGCCAGAAGAGAGACTGCGCACACACGCGTGCGCGCACACACGCGTGCGCGCACACACACACACACACCACACACACACACACACACACACACACACACACCACACAACACATAAAATAATCGAAATCTAAAAATGACATGCGTCAACACTAGCATTTTCTCTCCTCCTCTGTGGGTTAGCAAGCAACAAAAGTGTACAGTACAGCCAACTTTTCGGCAAGGAGTGGGATAGTCACAGCCAGGTTACTGCTATTCTCAGCAGGTTAAAACTCATTCTGTCAACTTTATTTATAATGAGCTGGAGCTCTGTATTTATAGTATGTTTTAAGACACTTAACACAATTTACTGCTGCTGTCATCATTGCATAATTTTCTGTTTCTGTTGTCAGATTTCTGTATATCTGTCTCCCCCCCCCAACCGTCAAAGAAGAAGGCCACCCACCGAGAGCCAGGGTCCGCCTGAGGTGTCCTGAGATCATTTCTGTTGTGACTGGACATAGAGCTGTAACAATTCCAAATTCTGCTATACAATTAATTGTCTCAGAAATATTTCAATAAACATAATTGTCTCTTTCAGTCAAATTTAAAAATGTATTTATGTATTACTTTTGCAAACAAAGCTTTGAATGAATCCCAGGATACATCTGTTAGTTATATCACTGTCACGTGACCCAGTCCTCATCTGACAATATAAACAAATTAAAAATCAATTCTGTCAAGGAGTAAAACTCTAAATATCGGCGCCTGCTCTACCAACCGAGCCATCCGGGCGCCCCTAGTGTTTTACTCCTCGACGCAGCGGGCAGGGGTTCGACTCTGACCTTGGGCCCTTTGCGGCATTTCATTCCCCTTCTCTCCCCCCCTCTTTCATTTATTCAGCTGTCCTCGTCAAGGCCGAAAAATGACCCCAAAAATTATCTTAAGAAAAAAAATATCAACTGTAAATAAGAAACTTGCAGGTAAACAAAAACAGAACAACTAAAAAGATAAATGCAAATTGTTTTGGTTTTAAGCTTTCTGCATCAACCTAATCCTTCAAATCCTGTCCATTGCCATTGGCAGCCAGCAATACCACAGCAACACTACAGTGCCAGGAACTGCAGCATTATTATTATTATTATATTATGTACCCAGTCGACTGTTTGACAATTAACTGTCAAAAGAAAATGATGATTTTCCACAAACGTACAGAACTATGCGGTTCTAAATGTAGGCAGGAGTTAGGACATGTAACCTAGCTACTGTATCAGAGTATGCAGTGATGGTGCTACTGAGCTTTCATAACAGAAAGTATACTGGTTGAATAGGTCAAATCATATTACAGAGATGTGTGTTTAAAATGAAAAAAGGGCAGTGTTAAGTGGACAAGACCAGACACTTGTACAATATCTCAATAATACAGAGTACATAATTCCTTTTCTGTCTGGAAGATTTTGATTATGTTTAAAACATAATAATTACAAAAATGGCTTACACACTGTTACACAATACAAATAGACAATACTGACTACATAGCTGCACATTAAAAAAAAAAAAAAAGGTACTGATGTTTCCACAAATGACTATCCTGCTGTTTTTTATAGTGAGAGATTGGCAGGTTTTGTCACATTACATTGAAACTAAATTTCTGTTGGACTGGGTCATTTCCCTTTATAATTAGGAGCAGTTTGGCATGTACCAGGATAAGGCTTTCACTGTGGTAGGTGTGTGCAGTTCAGTACATAAAGTGTACCACATCCCCATTAAATGCTAATTTAAGATTTAACAGGTTTGATTAGCTAAAGGAGCACAGATTTCAAAGCTTCTGACTTAAGTTTGGCTCATAAGTCTAAGGCACCCTTGGAAAAAAGTCTGCCTGATGAACAGAAAACTCCAAACTCAGCCCCTCATGCTATCCTCCAGCTATTCCTTCACTCTTTTTCAGAGCTTTACAGCCAGAAAGACAGCTGACGAATGATAATACAGAAGCATGCCAAAATGTCTTAGCTCAATCTCCCCCTCTGCATAGGGGGTCTGTGAAGACAATGCAACAATAGCACAGCCAGCAGAAGCTTTGCTGCAAACTGTCAACAGAATAGAGCTGAGTGCATCCCTCGTCTGCTCAGGAACAATACATTGAGAGGACACCTAGGAAGAGTGGCTGACTGACCGACAGAGCCGTCTGTGTGTTCGTCTGAGCATCGATGTCATCTGTGCTATAACATCGTTACAAGTTAGACTTTATTGCGAGCTTTGATACTACAATCCTAAAGGCCAGTTTGTCAACACAGTGTATATCTCTTTGAACATCTAAAAATAAAAGGGCAAATCATGTATTTTCTAACAACATCACATAGGGCTGTGCAATTAATTGAAAGTGTAACAGTTTCGGCTCCTAATGATCACAAAGACAGAATGATTGAAAAACTATTACTTTGCACATGAGGTTTTGCAAGTAAACTCATTTTGTCTTGTGTTCTGAATGTAAAGAAACTGTCCAAATGGAAAAGTGAATTAAAAAAATTCTAGTCGTTTTCATTGTTGATCGATTTAATTTTTTCACTGTTTTTTTGGTTCAATAATTGGAGTGTCAATAGGAATATCAAATACAAGTCAATAGTAATTTAACAATCATGATTTCAATATTGACCAAAATAATCATGATTATAATTTGTTCCATAATCGAGCAGCCCTAATATCACATCCGTCAGTACTCTGTGGAAATGGGCTAATTTGAGCCCACAAAACTAATAATTTTATACTAATAGATAAGCCAGGATGAACAAGTCAAGAGTAAAATCTGTTTCGGGGACAGTACATATTATAAATCTTACGTTATTGTTGCAATAAACTGTTCCCCGGTGCAACACTCAATGTCCCACTGGAAAACACATATTGCAACAATAATGTGAGATCGTAACATGCTACTTTCCCCAAAACAGATTTAGACTTGTTCATCTTGGCTTATCCATTTTTAATCATCTCTTTACACCAACCAAGTTGTGCCATATAATGCATTGATAAGTTTGTTTGCGTTTGCATTATCAAAACACTCAATATGTAGTCCTTACTATGATTCAAATTTCTTAGTCAAAAACGCAGGCCTGCAAGTAAATTGTCTATTACTTATCCTTGTTCTATTTATGTTATAACCTTACAAAACTGGCTGAAATTAATTTAACTTCTCCAATGATAACCAACAAGTGTGGCATCACAGACAACAAAAAATAACAGCCACAATACTCATCTGATTGTTCATTTTTCATGGAAAAACCTGAATCCATGATTTTATCTTCAGTATACTCAACTACTGTAACGGTGTCTTTTCAAGTCTTCTTAAAAAAAAATGGATTAGACAGCTACAGCTGTAGCTGATTCAGAACGCTGCTGCTGGGGTCTTAACTAAGACGAAGAAAGTGGATCACATCACTCCAGTTCTGAGCTCTTTTCACTGGCTTCCTCTCTCCCAAAGAATGTATTTCAAAATATACTGTTGGTCCAAAAGCACTGAATGGTTTAGGCCAAAATACATCTCTGATCTTCTGCTACATTTTGAACCATCCAGACCACTCAGGTCATCTGGGACAGGTCTGCTTTCTGTTCCCAAGTCTGAAGTAAACATGGAATTCAGTTTTTTATGTAGGGACCATCTCCTACTGGGGAAAAACTACCAGAAAACTGCAGGTCCGCTGAATGTACATGTAAGTGGACTATTTATAAAGCAACTCAACTACTCAAAGAGCTCATCATTCACACACATTCATACACTGGCTGCCATACAAGGTGCCACCTACTCATCAGATTAACACTCGCACACATTTTCACTCTAATGCGCAGCATTGGGGTAAACTCGGGATTCAGTGTCTTGCCCAAGGATACTTCAACATGGGAGTCCAGGGATTTAACCACCGACCTTCGATTGGCAGGCACCTGCTATACACTGAGCCACTGAAGGGCTGGATGACACTGAGAATATCAAATATAATACCTTTGACCAAATACCTCAATATCAATATTGATTTACTTGGGGTTGAGATTCTTGATAAATAATCAGAACAGTCTAGTAAAAGGTCAGTAAATTACGTTACTTTACTGTAAAACCAGGAAAGACAAACTTGTTCCATATTAATATCCAAAATATAAGACGATATCCTGTCTCATATCACAATCAATAGTTTTCCCAGCACTAGTCTGCTGCAACTCTGTTCTTTTGAATAAAAGGCAAATAAGTTTTATGTTAGAGACAGCTTTTTATTAAATCAAATAATAGTTAATTTCCTACCCTGCACTGTAACTCTCGGATAGTTTATTCTATTTTAACTTGCTGTTATTTTCTTTTTTTTAATTAATGTTTTTATTGTTTTATAATTGCGCTTTAATGTTTTTTGTATAGTACTTTAGTTGGCCTGAATTGACTAGTTGCTGAAATTTGCTACATAAACAAAGTTACCTTGCCTTGATTCTAGCAATCACCTTTGAACATTTGATGGAACGTAACGTAGCTTAACATCCTGGTAAAATGTCCAGCGCCTTGTCTATGAGTAAGACCTAGCTAGTATGTCTTTCACTCTATTAATATTTAACATTAACTAGACCCCAATCAGCTAGCTAAGCTTCCAGTGACTTCACTGGTTTATTAATGGGTTGTTGCAAACCGTAAATAAACCCGTCATTAGCTAACGAGCTGGCTAACTGCATAGCACAACTTACCTGCATAATAACATGACAGAGCTTGCTAGCAGGCTAACAAAATAAAAAAACATAACGTTGTATTTAGCTAGCTTACTCACCGTAGCAGTGTTCCTCTCCACAACACCTTCTTGACTTGTATACGGTCGATGACAAGTGTTTCACACTGTATTTCCCTCTAAATAAACCAGTTCTTCTAGTAAAATGCAGGTGACACGAGATAACTATTCGTGTCCACGTAGCTAAGCTAGCTAGCTCACTCGCTGGCTAACATCGACATTAGCCAGCAGCTACTTTCAATAATCAACCTTGTCTTGTTGGTGGTTGCTATCGAGGCTTGTGTGCCTGTCAGTCCTCTGAACAAAGTCTATCTGACCGTACGCCTTGTTAGGACTCTAAGCAGTCGCTCTCCCACTATCTATTTAGAAGTGACACAAGCTTTTACGGTATGTTCTCGGGGATACCAAAATAATCAGTGTCAAAACGACAGGAGGAGGAAGGCCATCTTGTTGACAAGCAGCTGCATAAGGCCCACAGCCAATAGCAATGCAGAGTCGGTGGTGTGCCCATATATGGCGTCTGCACAGCTCCCTCCCTCTACTGCCTCCTGTTCCCCCTACACTCACTACACAGGACCACAAAGCGCTACATCAAAAGGTCACTGTGTCAAAGACAGGTGGAAAAATCCATACACCTATAAGGTACATTTGCAGATCTATTGCCATTAAATCAGTTTTAGTTGTTGTATAGTTGTATTTAATAAGTATAAATAATAAGCGCAATGCTCAGGGATTATAGTCCAAAGTACCATTCTCCATCTATGATACACTGGTCTTTTTGGCCCGATGAAGCGTTTCATTATTTCACCATGTACGCTTCGATTGTTATTTGGCATCTCATCTTTTCCGCTGTTGATATTAACAATGTTGTGACAATTTTATACTCTTGTTTGAATTCTATAAACATGTTATTTATGGTCTATTAGCTGCCATGAGACAGTTTGCCAACATGGATCATTATGTGTCATTTCTTCCAAAACATGTAGGTGCCTGTGTGTTAGAAATGAAACACAAGTGAACGATTTTTCACATTGCATAGTACACGTTACAACACCGTTACATGGCAATGGTAGAGAAATACAGAAGGCCTATGTGTCGTGGCGGTCAGTATATGTGCACGTTTGAATGGGCTGGACAAAAGCAAAAGCTTAGAACAGCATGCTTCTCAGTCCAGTGTGTTAAGGCGTCCATCCCTCTGTAATATTTCTCGTGTAGACTTACTGACATTCATTGCACAAGTCAAATCTTCTTTTTAAAAAACTTTTTCTTTACCATCAGAAAAGTAAACAAAGAAATATGCCCTTTACACGTGCATGCATACAGTGTGCAGATTGGATATGCAAAATGGAGGTTATTATAAATCCTACAAAAGATATTGCACTTTGCCAGAGTTATAAAAAGTGTTACAGTAAGTCCAGAGGACCCTCACCTCTTCGCAACCAGAATGTCATGGAGAGGTTGGTGATAGACGTACGTTGTTCAGGATGCTAATCACAGCATCCTCTTCTGCGTCACAGCCCCACACAGAAATACAACTCCTCCGAGTCTGGACTCCACAATAATGGTGTAAGCACGTGCATGTAGGCATATTAGTAAGCATCCTCCAAAACGTTGACATCCCCTTGATTCTCATTGGACGTTGTTCCTTTTGAAGCCCGCCTTGTGTTGATCGTAATTAGCCGAAACATGCTTTTTTAGACGTCCATCATCTGGTAAGGTGCACTGCTATTGGTTAAAAAAAGCATCCCTCCTCCCTTCACATATGGATCTGCCTTCCTATGAAAAGTCGGCCTGTGGTTGGTCCCCGTCAAGTCACTTGAATTTGAACTTCCGGGTGTTAAATCGTTGCAAAACCCTACCACAGTGGGCAGTGGTAGGATAGTCATTCGCTGAGGAAATCTGGATAACGCTGCTTCGGTAGAAGTGAGTGACTTAAATTATTAAAAGGAGCATGTTTCATTCAATACCTTTGTTAATGTGGAAGAATACATCTTGTGCGTAAGTATTTTGATTTAGCTAGCTTGTTGTAATTTCAAGCTTCAGTCAGCAGCTAACGTTACTGACGTTAAACCTGACTAGCCAGCTAATTAGCGTAGCCAAGAGTAGGCTATGTAATTGTTTTGTCTTTAATTCTGTAAATGTGAAATTTGTCTTTACAAGTCTGCAGGTCACTGGTGCACCGTTACTGCTGGGACACGTGTGACACATGTCTTGACAGTAACGTGTAGCATTCACATCCAAGGTTAAACTATTGGTCTGTCACGTTACAAACACCCTTAACTTGCAATTCTTTTCTAATTTGGGGTGAGATTGTGTCTGGTGCTTTTTTTTTTTTTTTAACAGAATGTAAGTAAGCCTAACTTGCTTCTCTCCTATCTCTCTACCTCTCTGTGTGAAGTCATGCTATCAGAAGTCCTGCAGGTGCTCCGTGGGGCAGGTAAAGTAGGGTCTGCCCTGGTCACCACCCAGGGAACAGCTCAGATTAATGACCTGCAACTCCTCAGTGGGAGCAGCAGTCAAAGTTGCTCAGATGTGGTGGAAGGACTGGTGGGCACTTTTATGGGTGGCAACAATGCGGTAGGATTCCTGAATCCATCACTATGGGCTCGGGAACTTGTGATGGGCATTTTATAATAACTGCTCAGGGAATTATAAATGAAATAATGAAAAGAAGAAGTGATAGATTCATTGATAATACAATTGCAGCCCAGTTATATGTGCAAATAGTTACTATTTGGCTGACTTACTTGTCCATCTCTGCTGTGTCTCTAACAACAGTCAATAAAGAGGATGTGTTCCCGGACGCAGAGGGTTGGGAGACTATAGACCCTGAAGAAGCAGCCAAATGGGCAACGGGGTCCGAGTTCCACCCTGATGCTCCGGAGCAAAGCCAGACAGAAGTTGGAGCAGAGATGCCATCAGGTACTGTCAGTACCAGCTTCTTAACCTGCACAGGAAGTGACATACACAAAGTATGTGGCACCAGTTTTTTTGTTTTGTTTTTTTGTATAGGAATATTTTAACTGCATTAGTCCTTTTGCATTGATTGTTGTAAAGATTGTTTTGAAAATTGAGTTAAATTACATCAATAAATGCATCCAAAACACAATTTATATTCATCAAGTATAAAATATGCATTTTTTTGGAAAACATTTTTACATCATCAGAGCATCTTCAGGCCTTGGAAAATAACGTCAATAATACAAACCTGATAGCATGTATAGAATTTAAATGTATCCTTATTATTTTCACTTTGTGAAAAAGGTGAGGGATCAGGTATTGTGACTGACAAGGTGAGGTAACAGCCACGGGTCAGGCTGACCGATTAAGGCGAGGCAGCTTATTTGTAGAGCCCATTTCAGCAACAGGGCAATTCAAAGTGCTTCACATAAAACGTTAAAGAATTTTTCAAGAAACATTCTTCTTGTTACTGTCTGTTCTGATGTGATCACTGTTCTTGTCCTTGTTTCTCTGTATTTAGCCTGTGTATAGCGTATTTGTATGCATTTATTATTTTTTGTGTACCATCAACCTGCCAGGGGGTCTGCAGATGGAAATTAGCCCTAAGGCTACAATCTGGCATATATACATTTGTGAAAATTTCATTAATATGTATTGTCCCCTTTTAATAAATAAATAAAAATAAATAAGAGCAGTTAAAAACAATTACAAAATTAAAAACCAATAAAATATTAGAATAAAAGTTATAGTGCAGTATAAGTAATGAACAATTATTTAAAGAAAGGCAGCATCAAAAAGAAAGGTCTTCAGCGTTGATTTACAAGAACTGAGAGTTGCGGGGGACCTGCAGTTTTCTGGAACTCTGTTCCAGATATGTGGAGCATAAAAATGGAATGCTGCTTCCCCTCTTTAGGTCTGACTCTGGGGACAGAAAGCATACCTGTCCCAGACGACCTGAGAGGGCTGGGTTTTTCATAATGTAGCAGCAGATCAGAAATGTAAATTGGACCTAAACCATTTAGTGATTTATTAACCAGCAAAAGTATTTTGAAATCAATTCTTTGAGGGACAGGAAGCCAGAGCAAAGACTTCCAAACTAGGGTGATGTGATCCACTTTTTGGTCTTAGTGAAAACCCACTAAGTGTTTTGAAGGAGGCGTCGAAGACTGGGATTGAGTTTAACCACAATGTGGTATTTTACTGAAAGTTGGATTGTGTGTGTGGTTGTATTCTTGGACACACACTCGTGGAGTAGCAGAGCAGCGCGATCGGGATGTGTCCTGTGTAGGTTTTATTTATTTTTTTATTTTTATTTTTTTAAACTGATCAGCCGACATGACTGACACCTGTATAAGTAATCTTGCCCAGCTGTGCCACACAATGCCGCTCAGCCATTTGCTGATGGGTTAGAAGGACGCCAGGTTGGTTGTGTGAGCCTGTTGACACTTGAGTGTTAACTTGTTTTTCAGTATTTGGGCTTTGAATATTTAAGTGCTCGAAAACTGTAAAACTTGAGAGCGTATTAAAAAATCTCTCCATTTGTCATATATATATATATATATATATATATATATATATATTTTTTTTTTATAACATGATAAAGCTGCAAAGTAGTCACATTATTGTTCTCTCATGTTCACATCATGTATTCAATAAATCCCTCTACTCTATCTTACACAGGAGTTCCTCCTGCCCCAGGGGCAGCTTCTGCAGCACCGGGCTGGCCGGGACAGAGCGCTCGCTTCCTCCACACGAACCCTGGCCTCCACCGTTACTACAACCACCCAGGTCTATCCATGACACGGTGGTGACCAGACTTACACCTGAGGACATCAAGAAAGCCATGGAGGCCAAGAAGGCCCTGATCAAACCTGTCAGACAGAAGGTGGTTCAAGGACTCGATCTGACTTGATTTAACTTTGATTTCAGATTATGTGTATATACACACACAAGCTGAGTAAATGTATTGTATTTATATTTTCTTAGTGGTACCTGCAGGAGATGAACTACAGACAAGTGCAAGGACCATATTTGAGTAGCAGACTCATGTTATGTAGTGTGTTTCATAAACCGTGTGTTTGTCCTTTGTGATGTTTTTCAAGGTATCTGTCTGAAGATTTTTACCTTTTGTTTCTGTGTTCACACAAGTCAAGAGTTAATCAACAACAATCAAAAAACACTTTTAAAATGATTCAAATACATTTATTTTGTTATTATCTGGTATGTCTTTCCCCAGCTGAGTGACCGGCCAAAGAGAGGAAGGTGCCCGCCACAAGAATCAGCAGGCTGGTTAATTTTGGGGGTAAGAACGATGTACTTTATATACTTTACATATTATATTAAGCACCCCTGCATTTACAAAGAAAGGAGAAAGGATTTTGAGGGAGGATTTTTATCTGTATTTATCAAGTGTCAAAACTTTTAAAATCAAAATGTTTTGCAAAAGATTTTTGACATGGAATATGATTTCACCCTTTAACTAGCAGCAGCAGCTGTGTTAAAGGTCCCATGACATGGTGCCTTTTGGATGCTTTTCTATTGGTCTTTTTGGTCCCCTTATACTGTATCTGAAGTCCTTTTTTTATATATACCTTATTGGTCCCCTAATAATGTATCTGAAGTCTCTTTTATAGATCTTTGTGGTCCCCTAAAACTGTATCGGAAGTTTCTTTCCTGAAATTCAGCCTTGGTGCAGAATTACAGCCACTAGAGCCAGTCCCACAATGAGCTTTCCTTAGTATGTGCCTTTTCTGAGTCTGTAGTTTTTAAGGAGGAGAGAGGGAGCAAGGTGGAGGGTGGGTGTGTGGCCTTGACCAACTGCCACTTTGCTTGTTTGAAAGCCATGATGTCTCTCTCTCATGGGTGGGCCAAATTCTCTGAGCGGGACAAAGCAGAGAAAGGGAAGGTAACCTTGCCCCTTATGACCTCATAAGGAGAAAGATTCCGGATCAGCCTATCTGAGCTTTCATTTTCTCAAAGGCAGAGCAGGATACCCAGGGCTCGGTTTACACTTATTATCATTGCTAGCCCCTGGGGGACCATAGACAGGCGGGGGGAATGCATAATAATGTTAAAAAATATCTGATAAAGTGAAATTCTCATGCCATGGGACCTTTAAATCAATGCTTCCCACAAACATCTGTTAAGTGTACCTGAATTCAGAATCACTTGTGTCTCTGTCTCCCTGCTGCAGGCCTGGCAGTGGGACTTGGGATTGGTGCAATTGCAGAAATGGCAAAACAGTCATTGGGAGGCAAACAACATGAAGGTAAAGATATTCTCCTCTCCTTTGCTTTTCTCCTCCCATCCTGTGAAAAAAGCTTTTGGTCCAGTGCACAGATCCAGCAGACACATGGACAGCTGGTCGGCCCTGGAGAAGTTTCAAATGTGTCAGCACCTGCCAGGCCCTGGACAGCCATTAAATCAAAGCTGTTAACAAGAACTCAAAGACAGCTTTAATATGTTTTAAATGAACAGTGTTTAAGAGTACTACTGCCCCTGTTTTTACATGCTGCTTTTTACAATTGGCTAGCAAGGGCTGGAGCTTAACTATCTACATGCAGCACTTGCTATGTGATACTTAATAAGACAAATTACTCCTGTTGCTCTTCATGCTATTGTTTTCTGTATGCTGTGCTGCTAATATGACTGCTAATACTCGTGTGTGTTGTTTTGTAGACAAGAATTCCTTGTTAGACTCGCCTCTCCTGTCAGATGCCAATGCTGAGAGAATAGTGAACACACTGTGCAAGGTCCGTGGGGCTGCACTCAAGATCGGACAGATGCTCAGCATTCAAGGTACGCACTGTAGCAACGGCTTCGCTACAAAATGTTGTTAAGAGGTCCTCGCAGCACGAGGATTTCTAGGCAGTGAAAATGTTTTTTTGTTTTTTTTTCTCCTGACAAATCTTTCTTCAGACAACTCCTTCATCAGCCCCCAACTGCAGAGGATCTTTGAGAGGGTTCGACAGAGCGCAGACTTCATGCCTGCCTGGCAAATGAATGTAAGTAGCACAGTTCCTCCTGTCCCTGACACGTAGTCAATTTGTGGACTAGCAGTGAATAGTGTCAAACCTCATTGGAAAGTGCTGCAGAGTGTGTTTCTGACACAAGATTACCCAAAAGAGTGTCTGTTTTAATCAGTTTGGCAGTTCACAGGTGCAGTTATTTTTTCCTTTTTCCTTTTTTGCATGGGTCTGATTGTGTAGAAAGTTCTCGTGGAGGACCTTGGGCCAAGCTGGCGAGAGAAGCTATTGTCCTTTGAAGACAAACCGTTTGCCGCAGCTTCCATAGGCCAGGTGCATCATGGGGTGTTAAAAGACGGAAGAGAGATCGCCATGAAGATCCAGGTATTCATACACAATCTATTTCTGTCTCCCGCGTAACCTCTATCAATGTCCGTCTGCATTGATTTTGTCTGTCCCGTCTGCATTGATTTTGTCTGTTATCGCCATATTCCTCTCAGTACCCTGGAGTTGCAGAGAGCATCCACAGTGACATAAACAACCTGATGTCAGTCCTAAAAATGAGCGTTGTCCTGCCAGGAGGTAAAAAACTACATTTTATAATATTTGTGTGTGTTTGATGATGACTCCATATTGAGGATAATAAATGCAATTAGGCTATTTTGTATCTTGAAACAGCTGGAGATTTCAAGTTTTTTGCTGTTATTCTTTGAACGTCCCCTGTCATTATATTGGGAGGTGACTGGAGATTGCTCTCCCATTAATTAGTTTTTCTTTCATTCTAGCATTTTCACTTCAGACCAAGGGGTGGTGCTCTAGTAGCAGGTCAAAACACTAGTGGCACAGTTGTTACTGAGTGCCAGCATAAGGATGTCTGCATCATTAATAGAGATGTTTTTTGTTTCCTTGTTATACTGAATACTATACACTTCAGTCAAGAACATTAAACTACCATAGCTTTAGTTTTATTAAGTAATGTTCACCATTACAGTCCCAAAAACACCATGATAATTGTTTCCACACTTTGCATTAATGTGTTTAAAGATGACTGCGTCTGGTTGTTTTCTTTAGTTTTACCTGCTGAGGGACTTTTCTTTTTTTTTCACAGGTCTGTTTGCAGACAACAGCTTAGAGGTTCTTCAGAGGGAGCTGGTGTGGGAGTGTGACTATAAGAGGGAAGCAGAGTGTGCCAAGAAGTTCAGGTAGTTTTTTGTGGCCTATTGAACCATAAAGCCTCCTACCCTGAAGCCCACTTGTAAGCCATTACCGTCACATTGAGATTAAGATCTCTTGAATGAATGATGAATATTTAAAAAATAAAAACAGTCTGTCAACCACTCTATGAGCTTTGGCGTTGCATAGTTTGTCCACCAGAGGACGCTCTACAAAGGTCCCTGTTTTTGGGGGGGGGGGGTTTGTTCAAAGGAATTTATGTATGTATGTGTGTGTGTGTGTGTGTGTTGTTGTGTGTGTGTGTGTGGTGTGTGGTGTGTGTGTGTGTGTGTGTGTGTGGTGTGTGTTGTGTGTGTGTGTGTGGTGTGTGTGTGTGTGTGTGTGTGTGGTGTGTGTGTTGTTGTGTGTGTGTGTGTGTGTGTGTGTGGTGTGTGTGTGTGTGTGTGTGTGTGTGTGTGTGTGTGTGGTGTGTGTGTGTGTGTGTGTGTGTGTGTCGGATTTTTAATAAACCAAATGTTCTTATCGGTATTGGCCTTAAAAATCCTTTATACCTACATACATCTTTTGTGGCCTCCAGGTCCATGCTGGAGGGAAATGAGTTTTTCCAAGTCCCTGAGGTGATTGACGAGCTGTCAGGCAGCAGGGTGCTGGCCATGGAGCTTGTCCAAGGAGTCCCACTTGACCGCTGCGTAGACCTGGACCAGGAGACCAGGAACCAGGTAAGGGTTGACTCAACAGGTACATGGATCCCATGGTGCACTGGAGACATGAAGAGTCTGGGAAGTCATGAAATTGTTTTTATAATTCTCTGGGCATTTTAGGCATTACAAAAGATTTTACAAAAAAAATCTATAGCAGAATGGAGATGAATGCTGCATAGAACATAAAGTAGCTGGAAGATCTAGACCACCCCAGTCTGAACCTCCTAATTGTGGGACGCTCGAGCTGAAACCCTATAACAAGTAGAAGGAGCAGATTTTTATTTGTTTTTCTTTTTATTTGTTATTTATTTGTAAGGTATATGCCATCATGAGACCTATATGGCATCATGTGACAAGTGCACAACTGAGTTGATGATTTGCTCATTAACTCTTATAGAAAAAAGTTACTAGCTGGCAAATTATACAGCAGTATCTCAAACAGAGTGAAAAGGACAGCAGCAAATTATACTGTAAAAATATGCGTTTAACAGTTGAGATTTATGCACTTGGAGCATGACCTGTCCTACAGTAATGCACCATCTTTAGACATGGCAAGTGTGTGGCAGTGCACTGTACCAGAGCTTTAGCATTAAAATGATACTGATAATAACTGCAGGGCAGTAAACGCAACCCTCTCCTTTCCTCTCCTCCCATCTCCAGATCTGTTTCAGAATCCTCCAGTTGTGTCTCAGGGAGGTGTTTGAGTTCAGGTTCATGCAGACAGATCCAAACTGGGCCAACTTCTTCTACAACTCAGACACCAACAAGGTGATGGGAGTCTGGTATTAGAGTTTTAAATGAATTGTCTAACACAGAAATGGTTGCCATGTTAACCAAATATTTAATTGTACCAACCAGAAAAAATCCTCATGTTCAGCAGATGTGTAACACTCTTATCTTGTCTGTAGGTTGTTCTGTTGGACTTTGGAGCGTGCAGAGGCTACCCAGAGGCATTCACAGATGACTACATACAGGTACGATGAATCTAAATGATAGGACACCCATCAGTGAAACACAACATGATTTATGCAACAAGATTTCTCTGTCTGTCTGTCTGTCTGTCTGTCTGTCTGTCTGTCTGTCTGTCTGTCTGTCTGTCTGTCTGTCTGTCTGTCTGTCTGTCTGTCTGTCTCTCTCTCTCTCTCTCTCTCTCTCTCTCTCTCTCTCTCTCTCTCTCTGTGTGTGTTTCAGGTGGTGCATGCAGCTTCCGTGGGTGATCGAGCCACTGTTCTTTCCAAATCAAAGGAACTGAAATTCCTGACAGCTTCGAGCCAAGGTAAAGTATTTTGGTCTTTGCGGCTGTGCTCATTTATTTATATATGACTTATCCTCCTCCGTCTACTCCTTTTTTCTATCTCATCCTAGGGCTGGCAATATGGAAAAATCTAATGTCACAATATTTTTGACCAAATACTTTGATATTGATATTGTAAGATATTGTAGGCTTGACAATTGCTGCTTTCTCAAATATTTACACAATTAGATTTGTTATAAATAATCATCAGTATGTGGATATAATTAAGTGGGTAAAGGCAAACGATAGAACAGTTGGAGCAGTCTGGTAGGTTCAGCAAATGTCATCAGTTTACTTTAATGCAGCTTGTAAAACCAGGAAAGACAACACATATGTCATATTACAATATCAAAATCAAGACGATATCTTGTCACATATCACGATATTGATATAAAATCAATATATTGCCCAGCCCTATCTCATCCCGACCTCAGTCCTTACACCCCCTGTTCTTGATCAGTTTCCCTGTGTTTAGCCCTGTACTTACTTTGTAAATGTCAGGAATTATAAATTTTTGAGTGAGTGCTGTGTCGTAAGTTTTTTTTTTAGTATTGGGCAAACTGCACACTGTATGCTCTCCAAGTGTCATCTAGTGAGGTCTTTCTGGGTGTTTTTTTTTTTTTTTTTAATGACATCTTTATCCTAGTGTTATATAAAATGGGCAATGGATAGAGGAATTTGCCAGAAAATGGAGAAAAGTACTTGTTGCATGCATAAAAAACACAATTTATTCTAAGTTGGAGATGTGAAATAATTGCATATACCATAGATTGTATACATTATAGCTCCATAATATATAAGCACACAGTTTCTACCATCTCTAGCAAACATTTCCTTAGGCTGTTCCAGATGTACACACTCAAAAGCAGCTTAAAGTCTTACAGTTATGGTTTACTGTTCTACTTTACAGCTGTTAGCTTCTGTGTTGAAACATTCCTTCATTTGATTATTATGCACACAGATAGCCATTTAATGTATCTCCATGCTCCCTACCAGCCTATGAGGATGCCCATGTGGAGGCGGTGATGATCCTTGGCCAGCCTTTGCGTCCGTGGAGCCTTTTGACTTTGGCACCCAGAGCACCACCCCGCGCATCCAGAGCCTTGTCCCTGTGATGCTACGCCACCGCCTTACCCCTCCACCCGAGGAGTCCTACTCCCTCCACCGCAAGATGGCCGGCTCCTTCCTCATCTGCTCCAACTGAAGGCGCGCATATCATGCAAGGACATGTTCCTAGAAGTGTACAATGACTACAACGAGAGAAGGCAGGCGCAGCAGGCAGCACGGGCCAGTGCTTAGACCTCAGGGACATGCTCAGTGCCTAAATATGCCTAGGACTTTTTAAGAGTGGGCTACTAATAAAGGGACAGAAAAGGTGATGTGGCCACGTGATCAGACTTACCATATGTACATGTCAATATGTAACTATGGCGACGTGCTTTAATGAGGACCATGATGTTCTTAGCTTTCTATGCTGACAGAAGATTGTTGACAAAGATCTTGCTGTCATGTACAGATATAATATACAGACATAAATACTTAAACCTATAACTATGACATGGGGTGTGATTACTTTGAAAAGGATGTGATTGTTGTGCCGTAACAAATGTATATGATGAAGCCCAAATGGTTATTTTACTGATATCTCATTAATTAAGAGAGGATTATTTGATTCATTTTTAGTGTTGGGGGTGTGTCCTGTGTTCATCATCATGTTGCCTATGTTACATCTCTCTGTCACAGCAAACATACTGCACAATGGGCTGAAACTGTTTGCCGGCTTTGTTTTCTCAAAATGCAAGATGTATTTTCCTTTGCTAAAATGAATTAATTCTGACCCGTACTCCCTTATATAGCATGGTCCACCCTATTTTCTGTCTTAAGGACAATTGATTGAACCTGCATTGCCTATGGGATTCTGCCATAAATGCTGTAGTCTAATAGAATAACAGTAAGTAAAGGCCTTGCATTATTAAGTATATTTGGTATAAATGCCATAAGTGAAATACTTCTTTATGACAGAGATGTTTTCTGTAACATGTATGGCGTGTGCTGTGCTTTGTTTTTATGAAATAAAAAAATTATCTGTCAGAAATTGAGCTTCATTGGCAGGTTCAAAAGAGGCTATAAGCCAAGGATTTCCTTCACTCTGTATTGATCTTTCCATTTCAGTTTTAGACTCTCTTTGGGAAATATTGACAGAAGCCGTTTGACTCCATTCTCCAACTACACTATCCTTGTATTGACTGTTAAGCATCATGATACAATAGTTTGGCTCACAAATCGTAAGACTAAAGCTAATGGTGGCATCGATGGGTCTATTTTTAAGGAACTATTTTTGTGTCAAGGCAGTGCTGTCTATTTTGTCTTCAGTCAAGCCAGGACTATCTGCAGGCTGCTCACAAAAGTTCGCACCACAGGAGTGGGAGATGTGAGGTTTTCAGTGACATCATAAAAACCGATGTAGACACATGCATTCTTTACTGTATATCTATTAGTGCTTGCTGTTA
>NW_022605238.1:0-13565 GCF_008692095.1 Etheostoma spectabile | reverse complement strand
TTCTTAAATATTATTTAAATATTTAAAATCTGAAAATGTAGAAGAAAGTACAGGTTTGTGTGTGGTATATGTGAATATCGTGAGTACATTTCTTAAGTTCTTTTGTATGAAATTATGTTAAGTTATGATAAATATATATATTAACTCAGTGTCACATCACTCCAGTTCGGAGGGTCTTTACACTGTTTTTCCTGCCCTCAAAGATTGTATTTCAAAATGCTACTGCATACACACAACCCGGGGGGGATGGAGTCCAGGTTTGAATAAAAGTATACTTTAAATATCAACTTTTATTAAATTAAAAGTGGGCGTGTACAGGGAGGATAAGAGGCTGATTCCACATATGCACACTTGTAGTAATATGTGATCTATAAACAGAATATTACTTACAGATGTGCATAAGCATGGTTTTATAAATCTGATTTATTTAATTTATTATAAGCACAGTTATATAAATAAGACCCCAGGTTATTTACATGGAGTCTGTTGGAGATATGATGCTCTATACACGCTAAAAGTAGTGATTGTTACATGGAGTCTGGTGGAGATATGCTGCTCTATACACGCTAAAAGTAGTGATTATTTACATGGAGTCTGGTGGAGATTGCTGCTAATACACGCTAAAAGTAGTGATATTTACATGGAGTCTGGTGGAGATATTCTGCTCTATACACGCTAAAAGTATTGATTATTTACATGGAGTCTGGTGGAAGAGATATGCTGCTCTATACACGCTAAAAGTAGTGATTATTTACATGGAGTCTGGTGGAGAAATGCTGCTCTATACACGCTAAAAGTAGTGATTATTTACATGACCTGCAGACGGCGGCCTTCTGTCTTTTAGACTTTTAATCTGAAAAGCCCCGACTTAAAGAAAACCGGAAGTGTGGGGCTCGCGGCGGGATAGCTGTGTGTTTTGTTTGCTGCTGAGCTTCTAGGTGAGTTTTTTTGGAGACAGAGCTCCAGGTGAACCCGCTTGTGTTCAGGTAACTGCTCTGTAATACGGCAGCCAGAGTGCGTGCGAACAATAAGCGAATAGAAGCCCGAGCGGCGCATGCGTTAACACGCCGGGCTAGCTCCGTTGTTAGCTCCGCAATTAGTTTCGTGGCTACCTTCTAGCTCCGCTGTTAGCTTCATGACTAACTGCTAGCTCCTCCGCTAGCTCCGCAGTTACCTTTGTTGCTACCTTCTAGCTCCGCTGGTAGCCATAAAGCTAACGTCTAGCTTCGCTGTTAGCTTTGTGGCTAACTACACGCTCCGCCGTTAGCTTTGTGGCTAACTACTAGCTCCGCTGTTAGCTTCATGGCTAACTACTAGCTCCGCTATTAGCTTCGTGGCTAACTGCTAGTGTTAAAATCTCAGCTCTCTTCAATGTGTGTTGTGTTGTCTGATTTAATGTAATTTTTCTGGGTTTTTAGTCAGTTTGAGAGGAGTTATATATGCTAGCAGCCTTGGACAGAAGCTAACTGGCTAAGTAGCAGTCCATGGTGCTTGTTTTTTAAAGCATTAATTCTTTTACTGCGAAATTCACTTCACAGCACTTACATTTTTCAAAGAAAGAAAATCCTAAATAGTCCAAATTTTACAAGAAAACTGGAAAAAAAAATCAATAATAAAGAACAGTAACCTAAAAAAGGTCTAAAGAAGTTGTAATATTTAAGAGAGTCCACTGTGTGTATATGTGTGAATATGTGTTTATGTTATGTTGTCTTGCCACAAAATTTTCCTTCGGGATGAATAAAGTATATATCTATCTATCTATAGTATCTACGTATCTATCGTATCCACTATCTATCTATCTATCTATCTATCTATCTATCTATCTATCTATAGTATATATCTATCTATAGTATCTATCTATCTATAGTATATATCTATCTATAGTGTATATCCATCCATAGTATATATCTATCTATAGTATCTATCTATCTATAGTATATATCTATCTATAGTATATATCTATCTATAGTATATATCCATCTATAGTATATATCTAAATCATGAGAAGCATATCAAAGTTCTGGCGTGGCCTAGCCAGTCTCCAGACCTAAACCCAATAGAGAATCATTGGAGGGAGCTCAAACTCCGTGTTTCTCAGCAACAGCCCAGAAACCTGATTGATCTAGAGAAGATCTGTGTGGAGGAGTGGGCCAAAATCCCTTCTGCAGTGTGTGCAAACCTGGTGAAAAACTACAGAAAATGTTTGACCTCTGGAATCGCAAACAAAGGCTACTGTACTAAATATTAACATTGATTTTCTCAGGTGTTCAAATACTTATTTGCAGCTGTATCTTACAAATAAATAGTTAAAAAATCATACATTGTGATTTCTGGATCTTTTTTTTTTAGATTATGTCTCTCACAGTGGACATGCACCCACGATGACAATTTCAGACCCCTTTATGATTTCTAAGTGGGAGAACTTGCAAAATAGCAGGGTGTTCAATTACTTATTTTCCTCACTGCAAGAAACTGTAGAGAACTAGTGACATGTCCCTCGTCTGCAGGTATTCCCGCTAAGTTGGAAGTGTGTCTTCGTTTAGAAGAAGTCTCCCGGATAATTCTGCCTTTTTAACGCCCAAAAGTTAGAGAAACACCTGATGTGGTATTAGCTAAAGTGGCACACACCAAATGTTTGGGCCGAGGGTGTAGACGGCCCTGCCGATTCTGAACAGCTCACTTGGAGACTGAAGGCAGAGGACATGGATAGGTTTTTTTCCGAGTCTGCATGCGTGTGGAAGCACCAGAGTCACAAAATAACACCCCAAATCCCAGAAATTGTATTTGATTGTTTTTATAATATGGGCACTTTAAGACTCTCAGCTCTACAAAACTCTCTCTATTTCTCAGCATGGTGTCAACCGGCGACATTTATGTGCTGAATTGGCTCTATGCACAAACGCTGCTGACGTATTTCCGAGTAGAATCTCAGTCAGCGTCTTTACTTCCGCATAGAGCGTTCTATAGTGAAGAAGTGTACTAACGGCAAAGCTTTAATAACATTCACACAGCGATTTATAATATAGTATCTATAGTATTACGTTATATATTTAAATATTTTAGTGATGGCTTCCAGTAAATATAAATATCAACGGCGGCAAGACAGTACTTCGGCTGAACATTGTTGTGTCCCGTTATGTGAGGCCTCGTCAAAGTTTAATTCTATACTGAGTTTCCACAATTTTCCTTTGGACGAAGAAACACGCAGAAAGTGGATTCACAACATTCGACGTGAGAGATTTAACATCACATCTCATACAAGGGTCTGCAGTCGTCACTTTAAAAGTGATGATCTGATTGAGCCCTCAACCCCTAAAGGGCGTCGCTTGCTGCCAAAGGGAGCTGCACCAACCTTATTCCAGTGGAACGACTACTCCGTGGCTGAACCAAGGGCGCGTGTGTGCGCATAAACACAGTTGTGTGTAGGCTATATATATATATATACAAACAACAGTTTTTAACATTAGTACAGTGATATTGAGTAAAAAAAAACGTATACATGTTTGTGTGTAGGATATATATATATATATATATATATATATATTATATATATATATATATAATGCGATATGTATATATATATACAAGTATGTGTGTGTGTATGTACATGTGTGTGTGTACATGTAAATAAACATGTCTTACATCTCATTTAGGTTCATGACTTACAGGCATTTAATGAGTTTCTGGAAACTCATTGAACCTGCATCCCACAAAATGATTTGTGTGACCAGAGCAAGAGCAACTACAATGAGGAGTGAAGCTGAAACAAGAGACAGTACATGGGTAAATAAAAAATAGCAAGAAAAAAAAAAATAACTTTGCATTTCCAGTGAAAGCTTAGTCAACACATTATATGTACATAATTGCAAACCTTGTTATTTTTATAGGGTCAGTCCCTGCAGCCCATTGATGAGTTCTTCCTCTTCATGATCCACCTCTCAGTTGGCCAAACACAGCGGGATCTGTCCCACAGATTCAACATTCATCAGTCTACAGTTAGCCAAATTATTACAACCTGGGCCAATTTTTTGTACACCATTCTTGGCTCTGTTCGCATATGGATGTCTGAGGAGGAAGTCAAAGCGCATCTACCCAATGAGTTCCAGGACTACCCAGACACACAAGTGGTGATCGACTGCACGGAACTGCGTTGCCAAACTCCATCCTCTCTCCTGCTTCAAAGTGAAGTCTTCTCCAATTACAAGTCCCACTGCACGTTCAAGGGGTTAATCGGCATGGCACCACATGGTGTGGTCACCTTTGTGTCTTCCCTGTATGCAGGATCTGTCAGTGACAAGGAGCTTTTTAAGCAGTCTGGGATTGTGTCTCTGTTGAAACCTGGGATGGCAATAATGGTCGACAAAGGTTTTCTTGTTGATGACTGTGTGCCATGCAAAGTCTACAGACCTGCTTTCCTGTCAAAAAGGAAACAGCTGACGGCTGATGAGGTAAAGAAGACACAGTCCATTGCTCGGCTGAGGGTCCACGTCGAGCGTCTCATCCGCAGGGTGAAGGAACACAAGCTGTTCGACACAGAAATCCCTCTTTCCATCACAGGGAGCATCAACCAGCTGTACACTGTTGCTTGCCTCCTTGTAAATTACCAGAATGGCCCCTTAGTAAAAGCATGGGCAAAGGATTAAAGACAAGATAACTTTGTTTGGGGATGATGAATTTGCATTTATTTTGTCCAAATAGAAATATTGTAAATATAAATAACTTTGTACAGTAGCACTGCAGGAAAGTAAACATGTAAATATAAATAACATTATACAGTTGTTCCACTGCAGGAATGTAAACATATAAATAACTTTGTTACAGTCTTTAACATTATGTACAGTGATGTTGAGTAAATAAAAAAACTTTGATACAATGTTAAATGATTATTTGTTTTTTTTACATCTGTAGGTATCTTGGCAGGTAAAAGTAAAGAAAGAAATGGTCAGCTTTCTCTCGAATGATCTGAAACATTCTGGTGTCTTTGTATATGCGCTGGATCATCATGTCATCCTGTGCATAAACGACAAAAATCACACCAGTCCAATCCTGAGATCAGCATTTGTCCTTGAACTTGCCAAAGTATGCATGCTGTTGTTTCAGTTCTGGTGTGCCATTGTGAAATTTAAGGTAAGGACAGTCCACGTAACTTTTGACATTGGGACATTTTATCTCCAAAAGTCCAAAAACATGATACTCTTTAGGGTCAAAATAATCCCATCAGGAGAGGCCCCCAGCCAAGGTGCATCGGGGTGAATTAAGAACCCACAAGTGTGGTAGTTCACCTCTCGCAGCAGGCAGTATTCCTCAATTGCAGCAGATTCCATTTCAAGCCCCCTCTTCATATCTGCTGTCTGGCAAGTTCCTTTGTAGATTCTTTCAGCCAGGTGTTCAGCGAGCTCTGTCCACGCACATGACAAACCTCCCTAAAACGTGACGCTGTTACCCGGGGTTTTCGGACCGAGTGCCAAGCATGTGATGCACTCTGTTCTTTGGTGGCATGCTCTATTTTGTGAGCCATATCTAAGGTTACTGCCAGTGACGTCATGTGTGGTTGTCCATGTTTGCTATGGACAAACAAGCAAAAGATGTGTCAAGGCTGTAACCAACTAGTGGCAGAGGTGGCGGTGGTGGGGCATCTTGATAGTGAGTATGTTGCATGTTGTTGCAGCTGGCTGCTGGTATGACAGCACACTTCCATACTGAACTTTACCAAAGGCAGAATCCACCAAAGAATCCTCATGTGACATCCTGATAGTGGTGACTGGAGGAGCTACAGCACTGGCGTAGTCCTTATATGCCTCTGCTACTTGGAGGACTGAGAGGTCAGGCAGCTCACTGGTGACACCCTTGTAAAGGGTACTCCTGAAATGAAAAGAAAAGTTTTAAACAAAAAGCACTTTTTTTCTAGATTTTATTCTGTCTAATCTTTCATATTTTAATTTTAAACTACATTCATCTTTAGAGTGAAATGTTTGCGTTGTACCTTAACCCTCAGCAAGCTTCCTCTCTTTGGGTCTTGCAGACAGAACCCACCATTTTATTGACAGGACCTGGCTTGACTCCCTATATAAAAAAAAATGCTCATGTATTTATTAGTTTATTGCATTTCCAGTAGTTGTATTTTTATATATTTTGTATTAGCAAATTCATTTAGAATTACCATTGTTCTAGGTTTATGCCAGCTCTGCTCCGTTTCAGTACAGCTGTGAACTGGAGGAACTGCACTGATGCCAAGCTGTGAGTAGTGGGCTGTTTGGTAGAGTAGTGCAACAATGTGGTTGCACATTGCTGTCCCAGCAACACAAGAACAACTACTCTGTGACAGTGTTACAGGACGAGGTTTTTAATACAATCTGTAAAGACAATTAAATTGTTAATGTTATTTGTAAATAGATTCTAAATAATTTAAAACACTTATGAACCCATATTTTCATTTAGAGATCAGCTGTCTTTTATGTCCTACTCTTAATCTATGGGGCTTCTCTGACTTCCTCATCGACCTGAAACATGTCGCCCTCACGCTGATCTCTCCTTACAACTGATCTTTACTGGAAACTGAGAAATTACTCAGTCAGTAACAATCATATTGCACAATTTGTATGCAACAATTAGATCATGCATAAACAAGCAATTTTCAAATTTACGTCAGAAACGGAGACAACAATATTAGAAACCGATTCGCTAACTTTAGTCCAATTTAGCATGATATGAGAAAATAACGTTACTCACCCTCACGTTGTCAATGTAGCTTGAAATATATAATTTAAATCCCTTCTCTTTCTTGCTCTTAGTGTAACAGCAAACTGCCTCACAATGGTGTTAACATCATTCACTTCAACCTTAGGCAGTTCTGTAAACAGCGGGTGTAGTTCGCCATTATCTCCACAGAATGTAAACACGGCTTTCAGCGCAGCACCGGAAGTGAATGAGCGGGCTGAGACAACCCGGAAGTGATTGTGCATAGAGCCTATACCCAAAGACACAGAGTGAGATGGAACCAAGGCAGTGGTCAGTAATGATGGATGCTGGTGTGTTGGAGTGTCTGAGTGCTGTGATGCAGTAAGAACGGCCCTCTAGCAGCCATTTTACTGGACACCTGCCCACAGGTACGCTCATGAGGCCTCCTGACACACCTGTAGACAAGACACTAAGACAACAAGAAGAAGACATCACAATATTATTTTGGGGGAATTTGCCATTGCATTTCACTACAGAGTTATGACCTCGCAGTTAGTCAAACTTCCTGACTTTTATCTCGCCGCCTTTGTGTTTTGGGTTCAAACTATGCTTAAGCCACACCCCCTTTCATATCTGGTGACCCATTTAAGGTCATGTGTGAGGTATCAATGAACTCAGCGAGACTTCCTTTTTCCAACGGTGATGTTTGACCCCCCCCCCTATGATGCGGCCACACCCCCGTTCACAGATAATGAACTATATGACATATAGTCTTGTGTAAGGTATCATTGAACTCAGCAGGGAGTTCCCTTTTCTTGGGGGACGATTCAGTGTCTGAGTGATGTGCAAATGCGCGGTTGCAAGGAGAAACGTCGCCAATAACCCCGACGTGTGCAGGTTAGCGAGGGCCGGTTCATCATGCTTACAGTTTTAATTTACATTATTTTTTTTCTTCTTTAGTAGATTTTAAGTTATTCTTAACTGTATATACTGTATTTTTCCATGTTTTGTAGAAAGGGTATCCTGCAATGGGGAGAGGAAGATAACCATTCCAAGCTTGTCAGATACATAATGGGCTACCTGTCAATGCTGACCGGACCCTCACCCTCCACCCCCACCCCCCTTCCCCTGGACGAGCACAACGTCATCACGGCCATCACGAAGGAGACGCCCCCAGCACCGGGCGGCAGTTACCGCAGCGTCAGCCCAGACCACCACAGCGCACCATGAGACCTGCACCGACAACCGAGAGACAACAGGTGACGGTTGAAATACTCAGGCTCCCCGCCTCACTCCACGAGTCCTCAAACATCAGATGGGGTTACAAGAGAACAACACCAGGACGAGCCACGACAGCACTCAGCGCCCTCCACTCCCTCCCGACCCCCTCCTCCCCCACAACCTTCACCCTCTTCTTCCCTTTCTTCCCACCCCCCTTTTTTTCCCTGATTCCCTCTCCTCCCCTTCTATCCCTTCCCCTCTCGCTGGGCAACAGACTCTAGCCTCCTCTCGGAGACCCTGATGGACCCTCGCTGCACCAACCTTATCCCACCTAGACTCCACAGTGTGGACGTGGAGATCCAGGACAAGCAAACCTCAGTGGGTAAGACAACTGACAGGATCACAGACGCAGATGGCAAAGGCAGTTTTCCCCCTTGCACCACGAGTCCAGAGCATCCTGCCTTTCACCACACCCATACAACAATCGTTGGTGTTCAAACCAAGCAGACATGCTCCACAACTAACAAGATGACTGACTGGTCACTAGTAGCAAACAGGAAGTGTTAATTATGGGTGACTCAAACCTAGCTAGAATCCCACCACATAAAGAACCACACATTCAGATTGAGAGCTTTCCAGGAGCTACATTTAAACATGCTGAAGCCATTCTGGCTCGCACTCCGGTCTCATCGCAGTTGAGAGAGTGATTTTATCATTTTGGCATTAATAACAGAAACAATGATGCAGAAAAAAAAATCAACCTCACAGCGGAAGAAGGCTGTTCATATGGCCAATATTGCCTACCCAAAGCTTGAGTCTTGGTCCCCATACTTAACTTCTCTAGATCTCTCCCACACACAGAGCAGGAGAATTTGAGGTTTTAACGACGATCTTGTTTGCTACGAAGACCACATACCACAACTGTCCAGAACCTTTCTCGACAGAAAAAGACCATATTCATTGGACTGACCTTGCTGCTGGACACGTTCACCCACTGGCAAACCCATTTTAACACCATGTCCCCGTGAAACCTTGTGAGTCAACGGGGTTGGAAACTGTCACTAACCCCTCTCCACAGCCCTCACATTGACTGCAGCCCAAACTGATTTGCTACAAGGGACTAACTTTATTCCTTCTACCTCCAAGCAGAGTTCTAAAAATTCCAGAGACAACCTGAGACTTGATGTGCATGAATATCACAGACATTTGAAGTTAGCAGGTTTTATGATGGTAAACTGGAAACTGTACAACTGCCATTCATGCACAGGTCCACCTCGTCACTGCCACTGCTCAGCTCCCACCTGAAGTTGCTCAACTCATTCAATTGGATTTAGGTACTTTTCAATACCAGTAAGGAGCTGGTTGGGCAAGCCCAACTTGTCCAAATTGACAAAAATTGTGACTCATGTAGTAATTAAACCATTGTTGCAATAAAGTATCTGAGTAAGTGGAGAGAGGTGTTCAAAGGTAGTAGATGAGATTATGTCTGAGATCTGGTAGAATGAAGGAAAAGAATGTAAAATTTATGATTTCACAAGAAAAAAAAAAAAAGAAGGAAAGTAAGAATAAGACATAGAAGGTTTAGTGTATTTGATGGAGGGACATAGTGACTCAATGTTCAGATGGGTACAGTTGATAAATGTTTATATGTATGTCTGTAGTCTTGTCTTGTATGTCTGAATTTGAAGATGGATCAAAAATTAGTAGTAGCTGTCCTTTCAGATCCTAGTGGTACTGAAGGAGGCTGAGAAAGTCCATCTAGGGAAATAGAGGGAAATAGTGTAACGGTTTTAAGAAAATAATTTAGATTTAAATGAGGGAACATTCGGTTTAAAAACAAAAACAAAGAGATAAAAGTAGTCAATCCAATGTGGGATCCATCTTATATAACAGAAGTTTTAATGTATGGGACTTAAGGGTTTTGCAGTGTCCTACTAATGTTGGTAAAGAAAATAATGGAGAATAACTAAAAGAGAAATGCTTATGTAAACATTCTATGTTAACATGAGTTGAAGTGGAGGAAGGGGATGCTCCCCTTTTGACCCTTCCACAGAGGGGGCTGTAAAAAACAAGATAAGAAACCTCATTTAAAAAAAAGTAACAAACCAAAATGCCTCTGCAGGGAATAAGGTAACACAAGGGTTAAAATTTAAGAAAACAGATCTGATACACTAAGATGATGTTGTTGTGAGAAAGAGGAAGATGCAGGTAACGAAAGATCAAATAAGTTAATTATTGTTTTGAAAAATTCACTTTTCTTAATTGGGCGATATCTTAGGGGAATTTTGTTGGTAACAGAAATACAAAGATATTTACAGTTGGAACTGGGACTTTAAACTTAGAACAGTGAAATGATATTCTTTCATTACTATGGCTGACCCTACTGTTGTAACGTTTTTGAAATTAATGGGGTCTGTTGACAATGATGCAGAAAAAAATCACAACCTCACAGCGGAAGAAGGGTTCATATGGCCAATATTGCCTACCCCAAAGCTTGAGTCTTGGTCCCCCTACTTAAACTTCTCTAGATCTCCCACACACAGAGCAGGAGAATTTGAGGTCTTTTAACGACGATCTTGTTGCTACGAAGACCACATACCACAACTGTCCAGACCTTTTCTCGACAGAAAAAGACATATTCATTGGACTGACCTTGCTGCTGGACACATGTTCACCCACTGGCAAACCCATTTTAACACCATGTCCCCGTGAAACCTTGTGAGTCAACGGGGTTGGAAACTGTCACTAACCTCTCCACAGCCCTCACATGACTGCAGCACAAACTGATTGCTAAACAAGGGACTAACTTTATTCCTTCTACCTCCAAGCAGAGTTCTAAAAATTCCAGAGACAACCTGGACTTGATGTGCATGATATCACAGACATTTGAAGTTAGCAGGTTTTATGATGGTAAACTGGAACTGTACAACTCCATTCATGCACAGGTCCACCTCGTCACCGGCCACTGCTCAGCTCCCACCTGAAGTTGCTCAACTCATTCATTGGATTTAGGACTTTTCATACCAGTAAGGAGCTGGTTGGGCCAAGCCCAACTTGTCCAAATTTGAGTCCTTAGCACTGGAACAACTCTGCCAAAACAATGACATTGTGGTGAAGCCAGCAGATAAAGCCGTGCTGGTGATCATGACAGAAAAGGCTATCTGTATGAAGGATATAGACAATTGGGAGATGGCAATTAGGACATAAACTAGACCAACCCATTTATAAAGATACTGTTCCTGTGGTTTGAAAAGAATTTCACTTCTCTGTGTGATAAAAGGTTTTATAAACAGCAAACAAAAGAGTTTCCTCCGAGTGACTTAGAACCCAGAGCACGCCGTTCTACATGCTACCGAAAATACACAAGCCAGGTGAGAAATGGAGTGTCCTTAAGATACTCCTGGAAGGCCGATCGTGTCAGATTGTAATAGTGAAACATATCACACAGCAAAGTTCATAGATCACTATCTGAACCCGCTATCCACACGACATGAGAGTTACATTAAGATACTATGACTTTGTAGATAAAATTAAAAACCTGGAAATTCCCAAACAAGCCGTTCTATTTTCATTAGATGTTTCAAGGCTTCTACACTAATATTGACACGCTGGAAGGATTGACAGCAGTAAAAAATATTTTCCAAAAAAATACCAGACATCAGGAGACCAGATAAAGAAATTTTACAGTTATTAGAGATCAACCTTACCAAAACAACTTTGTAATTTGACGGGAATTTCTATCTACAGGTCAAGGGTACCGCTATGGGAAAAACTTTTGCAACTGGCTACGCAGATATCTTTATGGCAGAGTGGGAGATGGGCGCACTGGCTTCCTGCCCAAAACCCAATTCTCGACATACTAAACAACAGAGAGATTCGATTAAACTCACAGCCACACTCAGCTTGGACTCAATTGATTTCCTTGATACAACCACCTTAAGGTCCAATTTTAATGAAAAATCCAAATTGGATGTCAAAGTATTTTTAAAGACAGACAGCCGCTCACTTCTGTACAGGACCAGTTACAATCCAAGACACACCTTGCGGGCCTAGTCAAATCTCAGTTGCTAAAATTCAAGAGAATGTTTACTAGACAGTAAGATTTCAAAAGACAGTTTTAAAACCCTCTTCTCCTCCCTTTTAAACAGGGGATACACGTTCACTATGCTACGCAGGGCTCTCAGGACTTTTGAGGTCACCCAAACCCATTTGCTTGGACTCCTTACTCCCTATCATTGTCACCTATTCACAGGCCATGTCAACTTTGTTAGGAAGCTAAAAAATACTTTGTTCAATCAGGAGGAAACACTTTTTTAAAGGAATACAGGCTCATAGCAGCTTATAGGAGGAATCGGAACTTGCAGGACCTTCTGGTCAGGTCCAAACTGAGACCATTGAACCCACCTAAAACCAGAATTCTGGATGATTTTACAGAAACTACAGACGGTCCAAACCAGACCACCAAAGAGGTATTTACACACACAAAACCACACGAATGTCCACACAAAAAATGTATCTATTTGATTAGATGCCAACAATGCTATTTGCATATAGTAGGTGAGACGCGGCAACACCTATGGAGTAAGAACACTATCAAAAAGATGTATGCGTAACTTATGTATTCATATTCATATTTTTAAATTTCATATTCGTATTTTTATACATTTGTGCATAAATTACATAGGCACGCAAATTAGGTTTTCATGCATGTGTTTTTATGTGAGTGTGACTCTAAAAGCTATGACTGTAAACATCATGAGTACAACTCTATTTCTACGACTACGAATTCTTGAGTGTGAACACGATTCAAGTTTACGGGTACGAGTAAAAAAACAGTTGAAATGACGTCACTGCAGTCCCAGGCCAGGGTAATCAAACCTTGATTACATTAATGCGCATTGTTGGAATTTAAAATGTTATATGTGCTTAAACATTGTGGGTGATTGCTTATACATTCAAGTCAAAAGGTAAAAGCATTATTTCAGCATAAATGAAGAACATGTTGGTCATGCATTAAGTTTGTTGTCATAAGTATATAGTTTGTGTTTGTTGTTTGTTACATTAAGACGTTTTGCAATACTTCTGTTTATAATTAGGATGTTTGTACATTTTGTTATAATCCAGCTCTACAATGTGTCAGAAGTTGAATTGATGATGTTCTTCTTTATGGCCCACTGATCTTTGCTTTGCCAGTCCGGAACTGAGGGTCTAAACTTTAAGTCACATTCCAATTGAAAGATAACGAAAAGGCACACACACACACACCACCACTGTGGCCAAGAGACCCCACCCTTTGTGAATAAGACCAGGGGGTCCAGGAGCAGGAGTCAGACAAATTGCGGGCGGGACGTAGCGGAAAGGTAGTAGTTAGTAAACCAGACGAAGGGGAATGTTTTCAAATATAAATGCATGAAGGTGTAGCCTCCAAGAGACGTGAACGTAGTTCCTGAATGGGATAAAGGAATGAAAGTAGTCTGTGCATGAAGCAGATGAAGGGTAATGTATTTAAAATAAATACATGAAGGGGTAACATCTGGATCAGAACGTAGTTTCTGCATTGGAAATAGAAATGAAAGTAGTCTGTGTAGGCTATGAAGCAGATGAAGGGTAGTGATTTAAGAGAAATACATGAAGGGTAGGATCGGAGGGTGAACGTAGTTTCTAAA
>NW_022605237.1:0-30834 GCF_008692095.1 Etheostoma spectabile | reverse complement strand
AATCCCAGAAATTGTATTTGATTGTTTTTATAATATGGGCACTTTAAGGCTCTCAGCTCTACAAAACTCTCTCTCTTTCTCAGCATGGTGTCAACCGGCGACATTTATGTGCTGAATTGGCTCTATGCACAAACGCTGCTGCGTATTTCCGGTAGAATCTCAGGTCAGCGTCTTTTACTTCCGCATAGAGCGTTCTATAGTAAAAAAGTGAAGAAGTGTACTAACGGCAAAGCTTTAATAACATTCACACAGCGAATTTTAATATAGGTATCTATAGTATACGTTATATATTTAAATATTTTAGTGATGGCTCCAGTAAATATAAATATCAACGGCGCAAGACAGTACTTCGGCTGAACATTGTTGTGTCCCGTTATGTGAGGCCTCGTCAAAGTTTAATTCTATACTGAGTTTCCACAATTTTCCTTGGACGAAGAAACACGCAGAAAGTGGATTCACAACATTCGACGTGGGAGATTTAACATCACATCTCATACAAGGGTCTGCAGTCGTCACTTTAAAGTGATGATCTGATTGATCCCTCAACCCCTAAAGGGCGTCGCTTGCTGCCAAAGGGAGCTGCAACCAACCTTATTCCAGTGGAACGACTACTCCGTGGCTGAACCAAGGCGCGTGTGTGCATAAACACAGTTGTGTGTAGGCTATCTATATATAATAATACAAAACCAGTTTTTTAACATTATGTACAGTGATATAGTAAATAAAAAACGTATACATGTTTGTGTGTAGGATATATATATATATATATATATAATATATTATATATATTATATATATATAATGCGATATGTATTATATATACAAGTATGTGTGTGTGTATGTACATGGTGTGTGGTACATGTAAATAAACATGTCTGTCTACATCTCATTTAGGTTCATGACTTACAGGCATTTAATGAGTTTCTGGAAACTCATTGAACCTGCATCCCACAAAATGATTTGTGTGACCAGAGCAGAGCAACTACAATGAGGAGTGAAGCTGAAACAAGAGACAGTACATGGGTAAATAAAAATAGCAAGAAAAAAAAAATAACTTTGCATTTTCCAGTGAAAGCTTAGTCAACACATTATATGTACATAATTGCAAACCTTGTTATTTTTATAGGGTCAGTCCCTGCAGCCCATTGATGAGTTCTTCCTCTTCATGATCCACCTCTCAGTTGGCCAAACACAGCGGGATCTGTCCCACAGATTCAACATTCATCAGTCTACAGTTAGCCAATTATTAACAACCTGGGCCCTTTTTTGTACACCACTTCTTTGGCTCTGTTCGCATAGGAGTCTGAGGAGGAAGTCAAAGCGCATCTACCCAATGAGTTCCAGGACTACCCAGACACACAAGTGGTGATCGACTGCACGGAACTGCGTTGCCAACTCCATCCTCTCTCCTGCTTCAAAGTGAAGTCTTCTCCAATTACAAGTCCCACTGCACGTTCAAGGGGTTAATCGGCATGGCCACCACATGGTGTGGTCACCTTTGTGTCTTCCCTGTATGCAGGATCTGTCAGTGACAGGAGCTTTTTAAGCAGTCTGGGATTGTGTCTCTGTTGAAACCTGGGATGGCAATAATGGTCGACAAAGGTTTTCTTGTTGATGACTGGTGTGCCATGCAAAGTCTACAGACGCTTTCCTGTCAAAAAGGAAACAGCTGACGGCTGATGAGGTAAAGAAGACACAGTCCATTGCTCGGCTGAGGGTCCACGTCGAGCGTCTCAATCCGCAGGGTGAAGGAACACAAGCTGTTCGACACAGAAATCCCTCTTTCCATCACAGGGAGCATCAACCAGCTGTACACTGTTGCTTGCCTCCTTGTAAATACCAGAATGGCCCCTTAGTAAAAGCATGGGCAAAGGATTAAAGACAAGATACGTTGTTTGGGGATTGATGAATTTGCATTTATTTTGTCCAAATAGAAATATTGTAAATAAAATAACTTTGTACAGTAGCACTGCAGGAAAGTAAACATGTAATATAAATAACATTATACAGTTGTTCCACTGCAGGAATGTAAACATATAAATAACTTTGTTACAGTCTTTAACATTATGTACAGTGATGTTGAGTAAATAAAAAAAACTTTGATACAATGTTAAATGATTATTTGTCTTTTTTACATCTGTAGGTATCTTGGCAGGTAAAAAGTAAAGAAAGAAATGGTCAGCTTTCTCTCGAATGTCTGAAACATTCTGGTGTCTTTGTATATGCGGCTGGATCTCATGTCATCCTGTGCATAAACGACAAAATCACACCAGTCCAATCCTGAGATCAGCATTTGTCCCTTGAACTTGCCAAAAGTATGCATGCTGTTGTTTCAGTTCTGGTGTGCCATTGTGAAATTTAAGGTAAGGACAGTCCACGTAACTTTTGACATTGGGACATTTTATCTCCAAAAGTCCAAAAACATGATACTCTTTAGGGTCAAAATAATCCCATCAGGAGAGGCCCCCAGCCAAGGTGCATCGGGGTGAATTAAGAACCCACAAGTGTGGTAGTTCACCTCTCGCAGCAGGCAGTATTCCTCAATTGCAGCAGATTCCATTTCAACCCCCTCTTCATATCTGCTGTCTGGCAAGTTCCTTGTAGATTCTTTCAGCCAGGTGTTCAGCCGAGCTCTGTCCACGCACATGACAAACCTCCCTAAACGTGACGCTGTTACCCGGGGTTTTCGGACCGAGTGCCAAGCATGTGATGCACTCTGTTCTTTGGGGGCATGCTCTATTTTGTGAGCCATATCTAAGGTTACTGCCAGTGACGTCATGTGTGGTTGTCCATGTTTGCTATGGACAACAAGCAAACAGATGTGTCAAGGCTGTACCAACTAGTGGCAGAGGTGGCGGTGGTGGGGCATCTGATAGTGAGTAATGTTGCATGTTGTTGCAGCTGGCTGCTGTATGACAGCACACTTCCATACTGAACTTACCAAAGGCAGAATCCACCAAAAATCCTCATGTGACATCCTGATAGTGGTGACTGGAGGAGCTACAGCACTGGCGTAGTCCTTATATGCCTCTGCTACTTGGAGGACTGAGAGGTCAGGCAGCTCACTGGTGACACCCTTGTAAAGGGTACTCCTGAAATGAAAAGAAAATTTAAACAAAAAAGCACTTTTTTTCTAGATTTTATTCTGTCTAATCTTTCATATTTTAATTTTAAACTACATTCATCTTAGAGTGAAATGTTGCGTTGTACCTTAACCCCTCAAAGCTTCCTCTCTTTGGGTCTTGCAGACAGAACCACCATTTTATTGACAGGACCTGGCTTGACTCCCTATATATAAAAAAAATGCTCATTGTATTTATTAGTTTATTGCATTTCCAGTAGTTGTATTTTTATATATTTTGTATTAGCAAATTCATTAGAATTACCATTGTTCTAGGTTTATGCCAGCTCTGCTCCGTTTCAGTACAGCTGTGAACTGGAGGAACTGCACTGATGCCAAGCTGTGAGTAGTGGGCTGTTTGGTAGAGTAGTGCAACAATGTGGTTGCACATTGCTGTCCCAGCAACACAAGAACAACTACTCTGTGACAGTGTTACAGGACGAGTCTTTAATACAATCTGTAAAGACAATTAAATTGTTAATGTTATTTGTAAATAGATTCTAAATAATTTAAAACACTTATGAACCCATATTTTCATTTAGAGATCAGCTGTCTTTTATGTCCTCCTACTCTTAATCTATGGGGCTTCTCTGACTTCCTATCGACCTGAACATGTCGCCCTCACGCTGATCTCTCCTTACAACTGATCTTTACTGGAACTGAGAAATTACTCAGTCAGTAACAATCATATTGCACAATTTGTATGCAACAATTAGATCGCATAAACAAGCAATTTCAAATTACGTCAGAAACGGAGACAACAATATTAGAAACCGATTCGCTAACTTTAGTCCAATTTAGCATGATATGAGAAATAACGTTACTCACCCTCAACGTTGTCAATGTAGCTTAAATATATATATAATTTAAATCCCTTCTTCTTTCTTGCTCTTAGGTGTAACAGCAAACTGCCTCACAATGGTGTTACATCATTCACTTCAACCTTAGGCATTCTTGTAAACAGCGGGTTAGTTCGCCATTATCTCCACAGAATGTAAACACGGCTTTCAGCGCAGCACCGGAAGTGAATGAGCGGGCTGAGACAACCCGGAAGTGATTTGTGCATAGAGCCTATTACCCAAGACACAGAGTGAGATGGAACCAAGGCAGTGGTCAGTAATGATGGATGCTGGGTGTTGGAGTGTCTGAGTGCTGTGATGCAGTAAGAACGGCCTCTAGCAGCCATTTTACTGGACACCTGCCCACAGGTACAGCTCATGAGGCCTCCTGACACACCTGTAGACAAGACACTAAGACAACAAGAAGAAGACATCACAATATTATTTTGGGGGAATTTGCCATTGCATTTCACTACAGAGTTAGACCTCGCAGTTAGTCAAACTTCCTGACTTTTATCTCGCCGCCTTTGTGTTTGGGGTTCCAAACTATGCTTAAGCCACACCCCCTTTCATATCTGGTGACCCATTTAAGGTCATGTGTGAGGTATCAATGAACTCAGCAGAGACTTCCTTTTTCCAACGGTGATGTTTGACCCCCCCCCCTATATGCGGCCACACCCCCGTTCACAGATAATGAACTATATGACATATATCTTGTGTAAGGTATCATTGAACTCAGCAGGGAGTTCCCTTCTTGGGGACGACTTTCAGTGTCTGAGTGATGTGCAAATGCGCGGTTGCAAGGAGAAACGTCGCCAATAACCCCGACGTGTGCAGGTTAGCGAGGGCCGGTTCATCACTGCTTACAGTTTTAATTTACATTATATTTTTTCTTTTAGTAGATTTTAAGTTATTCTTAACTGTATATACTGTATTTTTCCATGTTTTGTAGAAAGGGTATCCTGCAATGGGGAGAGGAAGATAACCATTCCAAGCTTGTCAGATACATATGGGCTACCTGTCAATGCTGACCGGACCCTCACCCTCCACCACCACCCCCCCTTCCCCTGGACGAGCACAACGTCATCACGGCCATCACGAAGGAGACGCCCCCAGCACTGGCGGCAGTTACCGCAGCGTCAGCCCAGACCACCACAGCGCACCATGAGACCTGCACCGACAACCGAGAGACAACAGGTGACGGTTGAAATACATCAGGCTCCCCGCCTCACTCCACGAGTCCTCAAACATCAGATGGGGCTTACAAAGAACAACACCAGGACGAGCCAACGACAGCACTCAGCGCCCTCCACTCCCTCCCGACCCCCTCCTCCCCCACAACCTTCACCCTCTTCTTCCCTTTTCTTCCCACCCCCCTTTTTTTCCCTGATTCCCTCTCCTCCCCTTCTATCCCTTCCCCTCTCGCTGGGCAACAGACTCTAGCCTCCTCTCCGGAGACCCTGATGGACCCTCGCTGCACCAACCTTATCCCACCTAGACTCCACAGTGTGGACGTGGAGATCCAGACAAGCAAACCTCAGTGGGTAAGACAACTGACAGGATCACAGACGCAGATGGCAAAGGCAGTTTTCCCCTTGCACCACGAGTCCAGAGCATCCTGCCCTTTCACCACACCCATACAACAATCGTTGGTGTTCAAACCAAGCAGACAGGCTCCACTAACTAACAAGATGACTGACTGGTCACTAGTAGCAAACAGAAGTGGTTAATTATGGGTGACTCAAACCTAGCTAGATCCCACCACATAAAGAACCACACATTCAGATTGAGAGCTTTCCAGGAGCTACATTAAACATGCTGAAGCCATTCTGGCTCGCACTCCGGTCTCATCGCAGTTGAGAGAGTGATTTTATCATTTGGCATTAATACAGAAAACAATGATGCAGAAAAAAATCACAACCTCACAGCGGAAGAAGGCTGTTCATATGGCCAATATTGCCTACCCCAAAGCTTGAGTCTTGGTCCCCATACTTAACTTCTCTAGTCTCTCCCACACACAGAGCAGGAGAATTTGAGTCTTTAACGACGATCTTGTTTGCTACGAAGACCACATACCACAACTGTCCAAAACCTTTCTCGACAGAAAAAGACCATATTCATTGGACTGACCTTGCTGCTGGACACATGTCACCCACTGGCAAACCCTTTTAACACCATGTCCCGTGAAACCTTGTGAGTCAACGGGGTTGGAAACTGTCACTAACCTCTCCACAGCCCTCACATTGACTGCAGCACAAACTGATTTGCTAAACAAGGGACTAACTTTTATTCCTTCTACCTCCAAGCAGAGTTCTAAAAATTCCAGAGACAACCTGAGACTTGATGTGCATGAATATCACAGACATTTGAAGTTAGCAGTGTTTTATGATGGTAAACTGGAAACTGTACAACTGCCATTCATGCACAGGTCCACCTCGTCACCTGCCACTGCTCAGCTCCCACCTGAAGTTGCTCAACTCATTCAATTGGATTTAGGTACTTTTCAATACCAGTAAGGAGCTGGTTGGGCCAAGCCCAACTTGTCCAAATTGACAAAAATTGTTGACTCATGTAGTAATTAAACCATTGTTGCAATATAAGTATCTGAGTAAGTGGAGAGAGGTGTTCAAAGGTAGTAGATGAGATTATGTCTGAGATCTGGTAGAATGAAGGAAAAGAAATGTAAAATTTATGATTTCACAAGAAAAAAAAAAAAAAAGAAGGAAAGTAAGAAATAAGACATAGAAGGTTTAGTGTATTTGATGGAGGGACATAGTGACTCAATGTTCAGATTGGGTACAGTTGATAAATGTTTATATGTATGTCTGTATGTCTTGTCTTGTATGTCTGAAATTGAAGATGGATCAAATTATAGTAGAATGTCCTTTCAGATCCTAGTGGTACTGAAGGAGCTGAGAAAAGTCCATCTAGGGAAATAGAGGGAAATAGTGTAACGGTTTAAGAAAAATAATTTAGATTTAAATGAGGGAACATTCGGTTTAAAAACAAAAACAAGAGATAAAAGTAGTCAATCCAATGTGGGATCCATCTTATATAACAGAAGTTTTAATGTATGGGACTTAAGGGTTTTGCAGTGTCCTACTAATGTTGGTAAAGAAAATAATGGAGAATAACTAAAAGAGAAATCTTATGTAAACATTCTATGTTACATGAGTTGAAGTGGAGAAGGGGGATGCTCCCCTTTTGACCCTTCCACAGAGGGGGCTGTAAAAAACACAGATAAGAAACCTCATTTAAAAAAAAGTACAAACCAAATGCCTCTGCAGGGAATAGGTAACACAAGGTTAAATTTAAAGAAAACAGATCTGATAACACTAAGATGATGTTGTTGTGAGAAAGAGGAAGATGCAGGTAAACGAAGAATCAAAATTAAGTTAATTATTGTTTTGAAAAATTCACTTTTCTTAATTGGGCGATATCTTAGGGGAATTTTGTTGGTAACAGAAATACAAAGATATTTACAGTTTGGAACTGGGACTTTAAACTTAGAACAGTGAAATGATATTTCTTTCTATTACTATGGCTGACCCTACTGTTGTAACGTTTTTGAAATTAATGGGGTCTGTTGACAATGATGCAGAAAAAAAATCACAACCTCACAGCGGAAGAAGGCTGTTCATATGGCCAATATTGCCTACCCCAAAGCTTGAGTCTTGGTCCCCATACTTAACTTCTCTAGATCTCTCCCACACACAGAGCAGGAGAATTTGAGGTCTTTTAACGACGATCTTGTTTGCTACGAAGACCACATACCACAACTGTCCAGAAACCTTTTCTCGACAGAAAAAGACCATATTCATTGGACTGACCTTGCTGCTGGACACATGTTCACCCACTGGCAAACCCATTTTAACACCATGTCCCCGTGAAACCTTGTGAGTCAACGGGGTTGGAAACTGTCACTAACCTCTCCACAGCCCTCACATTGACTGCAGCACAAACTGATTTGCTAAACAAGGGACTAACTTTTATTCCTTCTACCTCCAAGCAGAGTTCTAAAAATTCCAGAGACAACCTGAGACTTGATGTGCATGAATATCACAGACATTGAAGTTAGCAGGTGTTTTATGATGGTAAACTGAAACTGTACAACTGCATTCATGCACAGGTCCACCTCGTCACCTGCCACTGCTCAGCTCCCACCTGAAGTTGCTCAACTCATTCATTGGATTTAGGTACTTTTCAATACCAGTAAGGAGCTGGTTGGGCCAAGCCCAACTTGTCCAAATTGAGTCCTTAGCACTGGAACAACTCTGCCAAAACAATGACATTGTGGTGAAGCCAGCAGATAAAGGCAGTGCTGTGGTGATCATGACAGAAAAGGCTATCTGTATGAAGGATATAGACAATTGGGAGATGGCAATTAGGACATAAAACTAGACCAACCCATTTATAAGATACTGTTCCTGTGGTTGAAAAGAATTTCCTTCTCTGTGTGATAAAAGGTTTTATAAACAGCAAACAAAAGAGTTTCCTCCTGAGTGACGAGAACCCAGAGCACGCCGTTCTACATGCTACCGAAAATACACAAGCCAGGTGAGAAATGGAGTGTCCCCTAAGATACCTCCTGGAAGGCCGATCGTGTCAGATTGTAATAGTGAAACATATCACACAGCCAAGTTCATAGATCACTATCTGAACCCCTATCCACACGACATGAGAGTTACATTAAGATACTTATGACTTTGTAGATAAAATTAAAAACCTGGAAATTCCCAAACAAGCCGTTCTATTTTCATTAGATGTTTCAAGCTTCTACACTAATATTGACACGCTGGAAAGATTGACAGCAGTAAAAAATATTTTCCAAAAAAATACCCAGACATCAGGAGACCAGATAAAGAAATTTTACAGTTATTAGAGATCAACCTTACCAAAACAACTTTGAATTTGACGGGAATTTCTATCTACAGGTCAAGGGTACCGCTATGGGAAAAACTTTGCAACTGGCTACGCAGATTCTTTATGGCAGAGTGGGAGATGGCGCACTGGCTTCCTGCCCAAAACCCAATTTCTCGACATACTAAACCAACAAGAGATTCGATTAAACTCACAGCCACACTCAGCTTGGACTCAATTGATTTCCTTGATACAACCACCTTTAAAGGTCAAATTTTAATGAAAAATCCAAATTGGATGTCAAAGTATTTTTTAAAGACAGACAGCCGCCTCACTTCTGTACAGGACCAGTTACCATCCAAGACACACCTTTGCGGGCCTAGTCAAATCTCAGTTGCTAAAATTCAAGAGAATGTTTACTAGACAGTAAGATTTCAAAAAGACAGTTAAAACCCTCTTCTCCTCCCTTTTAAACAGGGGATACACGTTCACTATGCTACGCAGGGCTCTCAGGACTTTTGGGTCACCAAACCCATTTGCTTGGACTCCTTACTCCCTATCATTGTCACCTATTCACAGGCCATGTCAACTTTGTTAGGAAGCTAAAAAATACCTTTGTTCATCAGGAGGAAACACTTTTTTAAGGAATACAGGCTCATAGCAGCTTAAGGAGGAATCGGAACTTGCAGGACCTTCTGTCAGGTCCAAACTGAGACCATTGAACCCACCTAAAACCAGAATTCTGGATGATTTTACAGAAACTACAGAACGGTCCAAACCAGACCACCAAAGAGGTATTTACAACACAAAACCACACGAATGTCCACACAAAAACTGTATCTATTTGATTAGATGCCAACAATGCTATTTGCAATATGTAGGTGAGACGGGCAACACCTATGGAGTAAGAACACTATCAAAAAGATGTATGCGTAACTTTATGTATTCATATTCATATTTTTAAATTCCATATTCGTATTTTTATACATTTGTGCATAAATTACATAGGCACGCAAATTAGGTTTCATGCATGTGTTTTTATGTGAGTGTGACTCTAAAAGCTATGACTGTAAACATTCATGAGTACAACTCTATTTCTACGACTACGAATTCTTGAGTGTGAACACGAATTCAAGTTTACGGGTACGAGTAAAAACCAGTTTGAAATGACGTCACTGCAGTCCCAGGCCAGGGTAATCAACCTTGATTACATTTAATGCGCATTGTTGGAATTTAAAAATGTTATATGTGCTTAAACATTGTGGGTGATTGCTTATACATTCAAGTCAAAAGGTAAAAGCATTATTTCAGCATAAATGAAGACATTTTGGTCATGCATTAAGTTTGTTGTCATAAGTATATAGTTTGTTTTTGTTTGTTTGTTACATTAAGACGTTTTGCAATACTTCTGTTTTATAATATAAGATTTCTGTTACATTTTGTTATAATCCAGCTCTACAAGTGTCAGACGTTGAATTGATGATGTTCTTCTTTATGGCCCACTGATCTTTGCTTTGCCAGTCCTGAACTGAGGGTCATAAACTTTAGTCACATTCCAATTGAAAGATAACGAATAGGCACACACACACACCACTGTGGCCAAGAGACCCCACCCTTTGTGAATAAGACCAGGGGGTCCAGGAGCAAGGAGTCAGACAAATTTGCGGGAGTAGCGGGACGAGTAGTAGTTAGTAAACCAGACAAGGGTAATGTATTTCAAATATAAATGCATGAAGGTGTAGCCTCCAAGAGACGTGAACGTAGTTCCTGAATTGGGATAAAGGAATGAAAGTAGTCTGTGCATGAAGCAGATGAAGGGTAATGTATTTAAAAAATACATGAAGGGGTAACATCTGGATCATGAACGTAGTTTCTGCATTGGAAATAGAAATGAAAGTAGTCTGTGTAGGCCTATGAAGCAGATGAAGGGTAGTGTATTTAAGAGAAATACATGAAGGTGTAGGATCCGGAGGGTGAACGTAGTTTCTAAATGGGCCGTAGAAATGAAAGTAGTCTGGTGAATCAGATGAAGGGTAGTGTATTTCAAACAAGGGATACATGAAGGCGTAGCGTTCGGGAACCGTGAACGTAGTTTTCTACATTGGATAATAAAACGAAAGTATTCTGAAAAATGAATAAAAATTTAAAAAAAGGGAATAGTATGGCGGAAGCTAAGACACAGGAGGAGGGTCTGTTGAAATCAGGACCGTATAAACCGTGGTAACGTCGCGAGCACTCCAAAAGACCAGGATGTGTGCTTAAAACAAGCACAGGACATTTTAGATCCTGTAGTACAAAAAGTTTAACACATATTGAGAAGCCGTTGTTCTGTCCCCTGTGGGACGGAATGCATAAATTACAGGATGATATAACTAAATTAGGGACGATGCCAAAAACGTGGTTCTCATATCGTGCCAAATTGAGAAATAAAATAATGAAGGTAGGATGTAAACATGCTGTTCTCCACGGTCTTTTAATGCTCATGCAGAGCAGCACACCCCCATAAGGGACACTCGGGACCCAAGATAAGGAAGACAGGGTGATAAACACAGGGACAGAAAAATGATCAGTCATTTCCAGAAAATCTAGACATTAGACCACCACCATATTCTCCGTTTGGCACACATGGAATTTATCCAGTAGTAAACATACATAAAGGGGCAGTGATTGTGCGCAAAGAGATGAGAAAATGCGTGCCCCAGAGCCCGAAGCCCCTCTCCACGTCACAGACAGCTGCTGCGAAGCGAGAGCGAAGGGACAGTAAAATATCAGGATTCTGCATTGAGACAGCAAATGCAGCCAGGCTCAGAGGTTAGCTCATTCAAAGGAAGGAAAAAGGAAAAAACATACAGAAAAGAGACAGAGAGAGAGGGTGTTTAAGAAATGAGGGAAAGAAGGAAAAAGTGGTTTATATAGAAGCAGGGGAAGTTACAGAGAGGAGAAAGCAGTAGAGAAGTGTTGACTCATGTAGTAATTAAACCATTGTTGCATATAAGTATCTGAGTAAGTGGAGAGAGGTGTTTCAAAGGTAGTAGATGAGATATGTCTGAGATCTGGTAGAATGAAGGAAAAGAAATGTAAAATTTATGATTTCACAAGAAAAAAAAAAAAAAGAAGAAAGTAAGAAATAAGACATAGAAGGTTTAGTGTATTGATGGAGGGACTAGTGACTCAATGTTCAGATTGGTACAGTTGATAATGTTTATATGTATGTCTGTATGTCTGTCTTGTATGTCTGAAATTGAAGATGGATCAAAATTATAGTAGAATGTCCTTTCAGATCCTAGTGGTACTGAGGAGGCTGAGAAAAGTCCATCTAGGAAATAGAGGGAAATAGTGTAACGTTTAAGAAAAATAATTTAGATTTAAATGAGGGAACATTCGGTTTAAAAACAAAAACAAAGAGATAAAAGTAGTCCAATCCAATGTGGGATCCATCTTATATAACAGAAGTTTTAATGTATGGGACTTAAGGGTTTTGCAGTGTCCTACTAATGTTGGTAAGAAAATAATGGAGAATAACTAAAAGAGAAATGCTTATGTAAACATTCTATGTTACATGAGTTGAAGTGGAGGAAGGGATGCTCCCTTTTGACCCTTCCACAGAGGGGGCTGTAAAAACACAGATAAGAAACCTCATTTAAAAAAAGTAACAAACCAAATGCCTCTGCAGGGAATAAGGTAACACAAGGTTAAATTTAAAGAAACAGATCTGATAACACTAAGAATGATGTTGTTGTGAGAAAGAGGAAGATGCAGGTAAACGAAGATCAAATTAATTAATTATTGTTTTGAAAAATTCACTTTTCTTAATTGGGCGATATCTTAGGGAATTTTGTTGGTAACAGAAATACAAAGATATTTACAGTTTGGAACTGGGACTTTAAACTTAGAACAGTGAAATGATTTTCTTTCTATTACTATGGCTGACCCTACTGTTGTAACGTTTTGTGAATTAATGGGGTCTGTTGACAATGATGCAGAAAAAAAATCACAACCTCACAGCGGAAGAAGGCTGTTCATTGGCCAATATGCCTACCCCAAAGCTTGAGTCTTGGTCCCCATACTTAACTTCTCTAGATCTCTCCCACACACAGAGCAGGAGAATTTGAGGTCTTTTAACGACGACTTGTTTGCTACGAAGACCACATACCACAACTGTCCAGAAACCTTTTCTCGACAGAAAAAGACCATATTCATTGGACTGACCTTGCTGCTGGACACATGTTCACCCCTGGCAAACCATTTTAACACCATGGCCCCGTGAAACCTTGTGAGTCAACGGGGTTGGAAACTGTCACTAACCTCTCCACAGCCCTCACATGACTGCAGCACAAACTGATTTGCTAAACAAGGGACAACTTTTATTCCTTCTACCTCCAAGCAGAGTTCTAAAAATTCCAGAGACCCTGAGATTGATGCATGAATATCACAGACATTGAAGTTAGCAGTGTTTTATGATGGTAAACTGAAACTGTACAACTGCCCTTCATGCACAGTCCACCTCGTCACCTGCCACTGCTCAGCTCCCACCTGAAGTTGCTCAACTCATTCAATTGGATTTAGGTACTTTTCAATACCAGTAAGGAGCTGGTTGGGCCAACCCAACTTGTCCAAATTTGAGTCCTTAGCACTGGAACAACTCTGCCAAACATGACATTGTGGTGAAGCCAGCAGATAAAGGCAGTGCTGTGGTGATCATGGACAGAAAAGGCTATCTGTATGAAGGATATAGACAATTGGGAGATGGCAATTAGGACATAAAACTAGACCAACCCATTTATAAAGATACTGTTCCTGTGGTTGAAAAGAATTTCACTTCTCTGTGTGATAAAGGTTTATAAACAGCAAACAAAGAGTTTTCCTCCTGAGTGACGTAGAACCCAGAGCACGCCGTTCTACATGCTACCGAAAATACACAAGCCAGGTGAGAAATGGAGTGTCCCCTTTAAGATACCTCCTGGAAGGCCGATCGTGTCAGATTGTAATAGTGAAACATATCACACAGCCAAGTTCATAGATCACTATCTGAACCCGCTATCCACACGACATGAGAGTTACATTAAAGATACTTATGACTTTGTAGATAAATTAAAAACCTGGAAATTCCCAAACAAGCCGTTCTATTTTCATTAGATGTTTCAAGCTTCTACACTAATATTGACACGCTGGAAGGATTGACAGCAGTAAAAAATTTTTCCAAAAAAATACCAGACATCAGGAGACCAGATAAAGAAATTTTACAGTTATTAGAGATCAACCTTACCAAAACAACTTTGAATTTGACGGGAATTTCTATCTACAGGTCAAGGTACCGCTATGGGAAAACTTTTGCAACTGGCTACGCAGATATCTTTATGGCAGAGTGGGAGATGGGCGCACTGGCTTCCTGCCCAAAACCCAATTTCTCGACATACTAAACCACATAGAGATTCGATTAAACTCACAGCCACACTCAGCTTGACTCATTGATTCCTTGATACACCACCTTTAAAGGTCCAATTTTAATGAAAAATCCAAATTGGATGTCAAAGTATTTTTAAAGACAGACAGCCGCTCACTTCTGTACAGGACCAGTTACCATCCAAGACACACCTTTGCGGGCCTAGTCAATCTCAGTTGCTAAATTCAAGAGAATGTTTACTAGACAGTAAGATTTCAAAAGACAGTTAAACCCTCTTCTCCTCCCTTTTAAACAGGGATACACGTTCACTATGCTACGCAGGGCTCTCAGGACTTTTGAGGTCACCAAACCCATTTGCTTGGACTCTTACTCCCTATCATTGTCACCTATTCACAGGCCAATGTCAACTTTGTTAGGAAGCTAAAATAACTTTGTTCACTCAGGAGGAAACACTTTTTTAAAGGATACGGCTCATAGCAGCTTATAGGAGGAATCGGAACTTGCAGGACCTTCTGGTCAGGTCCAAACTGACCATTGAACCCACCTAAAACCAGAATTCTGGATGATTTACCAGAAACTACAGAACGTCCAAAACCAGACCACCAAAGAGGTATTTACAACACAAAACCACACGAATGTCCACACAAAAAACTGTATCTATTTGATTAGATGCCAACATGCTATTTGCAATATGTAGTGAGACGGGCAACACCTATGGAGTAAGAACACTATCAAAAGATGTATGCGAACTTTATGTATTCATATTCATATTTTTAAATTCTATTCGTATTTTTATACATTTGTGCATAAATTAATAGGCACACAAAATTAGTTTTCATGCGTGTGTTTTTTAGTGAGTGTGACTCTAAAAGCTATGACTGTAACATTCATGAGTACAATCTATTGCTACGACTACGAATTCTTGAGTGTGAACACGAATTCAAGTTTACGGGTACGAGTAAAAAACAGTTGAAATGACGTCACTGCAGTCCCAGGCCAGGGTAATCAAACCTTGATTACATTTAATGCGCATTGTTGGAATTTAAAATGTTATATGTGCTTAAACATTGTGGGTGATTGCATTATACATTCAAGTCAAAAGGTAAAAGCATTATTTCAGCATAAATGAGACATTTGGTCATGCATTAAGTTTGTTGTCATAAGTATATAGTTGTGTTGTTTGTTGTTTGTTACATTAAGACGTTTTGCAATACTTCTGTTTTATAATAAGATGTTCTGTTACATTTTGTTATAATCCAGCTCTACAAATGTGTCAGAAGTTGAATTGATGATGTTCTTCTTTATGGCCCACTGATCTTTTGCTTTGCCAGTCCTGAACTGAGGGTCAACTTTAAGTCACATTCCATTGAAAGATAACGAATAGGCACACCACACACCACTGTGGCCAAGAGACCCCACCCTTTGTGAAGAAGACCAGGGGTCCAGGAGCAAGAGTCAGACAAATTTGGGGTTGAGCCGTGTTAGGTTGACTCTCTATTTGTCTCTAGGATATCCTATGTAATAACTGGATTCACACATCCACATCTGAGATTTTGACTACTAATTGATGAACCCTGAGATGGAGCAGGATTTAATCCAACATTTGGCGCCAAACGTGGGCTCGAGGAAGGCACGGACCCATCCTTGAGTAAGTGAACAACTAGGAAGGATGCGTCTCCACATTCAGCCCGGGCACTAAGGAAAGGTAAAGCAAACCTGTTAATACCAACTCTGCAGTATTGGACATGTACAAATCTGAATGTGGAACGTGCCTGTATCCTAGGTGCTATAATTGACAAATTTGATAAGATTTGATGTGTGAAAAAGTTTTAAATTTTAATGTGTGAAAACGTATACTTGCAAAAAATAGGTACGAAGAGATGTGTGCTTACAGGGGGATATCACGCGCGGGATATTTCTCCATAAGTAGAGGCATGAAGGGCACCGCTTAATTGGGACATTAGTAGCGGGAAGTAGTAGTTAGTAACCAGACGAAGGGTAATGTATTTCAAATATAAATGCATGAAGGTGTAGCCTCCAAGAGACGTGAACGTAGTTCCTGAATGGGATAAAAATGAAGTAGTCTGTGCATGAAGCAGATGAAGGTAATGTATTTAAATAATACATGAAGGGGTAACATCTGGATCATGAACGTAGTTTCTGCATTGGGAAATAGAATGAAAGTAGTCGTGTAGGCCTATGAAGCAGATGAAGGGTAGTGTATTTAAAGAGAAATACATGAGGGTGTAGGATCCGGAGGTTGAACGTAGTTTCTAAATTGGGCCGTAAATGAAAGTACTGGTGAATCAGATGAAGGGTAGTGTATTTCAAACAAGGGATACATGAAGGCGTAGCGTTCGGGAAACGTGAACGTATTTCTACATGGATATAGAAACGAAAGTATCTGAAAAATGAATAAAATTTAAAAAAAGGAATAGTATGGCGGAAGCTAGACACAGGAGGAGGGTCTGTTGAATCAGGACCGTATAAACCGGGGTAACGTCGCGAGCACTCACAGACCAGGATGTGTGCTTAAAACAAGCACAGGACATTTTAGATCCTGTAGTACAAAAAGTTTAACACATATTGAGAAGCCGTTGTTCTGTCCCCTGTGGACGGAATGCATAAATTACAGGATGATATAACTAATTAGAGGACGATGCCAAAAACGTGGGTCTCATATTACGTGCCAAATTGAGAAATAAAATAATGAAGGTATGATGTAAACATGCTGTTCTCCACGGTCTTTTTAATGCTCATGCAGGGAGCAGCACACCCATAAGGACACTCGGGACCCAAGATAGGAAGACAGGGTTGATAAACACAGGGACAGAAAAATGATCAGTCATTTCCAGAAAATCTAGACATAAGACCACCCCCATATTCTCCGTTTGGCACACATGGAATTTATCCAGTAGTAAACATACATAAAGGGCAGTGATTGTGCGCAAGAGATGAGAAAATGCGTGCCCCAGAGCCCTAAGCCCCTCTCCACTCACAGACAGCTGCTGCGAAGCGAGAGCGAAGGGACAGTAAAATATCAGGATTCTGCATTGAGACAGCAAATGCAGCCAGCTCAGAGCTAGCTCATTCAAAAGGAAAAAAAGGAAAAAACATACAGAAAGAGACAGAGAGAGAGGGTGTTGTAAGAATGAGGAAGAAGGAAAAAGTGGTTATATAGAAGCAAGGGTATAGTTACAGAGGAAAAGCAGTAGAGAAGTGTTGACTCAGGTAGTAATTAAACCATGTTGCATATAAGTATTTGAGTAAGCGAGAGAGATATTCAAAGGTAGTAGATGAGATTATGTCTGAGATCTGGTAGATGAAGGAAAAGAAATGTAACATTTGATGATTTCAACAAAAAAAAAAAAGAAGTAAAGTAAGAATAAGAAATAGAAAGTTTAGTGCATTTTATGGAGGGACATAGCTGGTGAGAATTCAACACTAACTATAAATGACTCACTTTTCGATTGGGTACAGTTATATATGTTTTTATGTATGTCTGTATGTCTTGTCTTGCTTTTATTTGTTGTATGTCTGCAATTAGGAGATGGATCAAAATTATAGTAATATGTTCTGTCAGACCCTAGTCTCCAAAGGAGGCTGAGGAAAAAGAGGAAATAGTGTAACGTTTTAGGGAAAAGATTAGATTTAATGAGGGAACATTCGGTTTAAAAACAAAACAAAAGATAAAAAGTAGTCAATCCCTGTGGGATCCATCTTATATAACAGAAGTTTTTAATGTATGGCTTAAGGTTTGCAGTGTCCTACTAATGTGTTACAAGAAAATAATGGAGAATAACTAAAGAGAAATGCTTATGTAAACATTCTATGTTAACATGAGTTGAAGTGGAGGAAGGGGGATGCTCCCCTTTTGACCCTTCCACAGAGGGGGCTGTAAAAAACACAGATAAGAAACCTCATTTAAAAAAAAAGAAGTAATTAACCAAAATGCCTCTGCAGGGTAAAAGGTAACTTAAGGGTTAAATTAAAAGAAAACAGATCTGATAACATTAAGAATGATGTTGTTGTGAGAAAGAGGAAGATGTAGGTGAATGAAGAATCAAAATTAAGTTAATGTACTGATCTGAAAAAAAAAAAAAATTCACATGAAAGAGTTACTTGGTTAAATCACTTAGGTCAGGGGTTCCCAAAACTTTCAGCCCACGACCCCCAAAGTAACGATGCAAGTGACTCGCGACCCCCCCACTATAAACGTATATAAACATTGCGCGCAACCGTGCATGCACTATAGACGCATCCAAACACGAGCATATTGACAACACAAAATAGCACAACAGTTTTATCTTGTGTTAAAATCATGGCTAACATATGCTATTTCTAATCATTTTTAAATTTTTATTTTATTTTTAGAAATCAACTTGCGAACCCCCCCCCCCCCTCCCCCCTCTGGCTCCCGACCCCCTTGTGGGTCCCGACCCCCACTTTGGGAATCACTGACTTAGGTGATCGAAAATGGCTTTGATCATTTCTAGTTTAAAGAAACAAAAAATGTGAGGCTTCTAATGTTGTTACATTTACAGTACTTTTGTGATACTTTTCTTAATTGGGCAAAATTTTAGGGAAATTTTGTTGGTAACAGAAATAGAAAGATATTTACAGTTTGGAATTGGGACTTTAAACTTAGAACAGTGAAATTATGAAATTTCTTTCTATTAATATGACTGACCCTACTGTAGTAACGTTTTTGAAATTAATGTCATAGATTAAGACTTCTTTAAAGTACAGTGAAAGAGGAGAGAAATCTTTCTTTCTTTCCAGAGGTCTAGAGGACAGCTGAAGTGTGGGTTCTTTCAAGAAAACACACACAAGTATAGAGGAGGTTAAGGTAAAAAAGAGTTGTGCACAAAGTAAAGAGGGGTTGCAGTAGACTTGCAGCTCAGTGAAGATTTTGATCATAAATTACACAGTATAATGAGATATGTTCTCATATCAGGTAACAAACTGGATAGATTGAACCACTAGGTGCTAAAGTGGGTTCTAATGTTACTAGGACTACAGGTCATAAAGAACATATTAGACATTAATTAGCACAAAGTTTTTGTTGCAACTTAAAAATAGAAAATTAAGGAAACATTCTACTTGTTATAATTCATCTAAATTTATTGGTTGAGATACGGTTTTTGTGTATTTGATGTGGTGTTAAAATGAGCTTTTCAGTGAAGCTAAAAGCTGGATTTTGTTTGTATTTTGAGTTTTTATACGACAAACTATTTAAACTATTAAGTTGATGTGGAAATATTTTTTTGGGTGATTCTTTTCTTTTTGACTTTTTGTTTTGTTGTTTTTAAGATCAAGATGTTGGTTTGTAACGCAAGACGGTGTGTTAATGGCTAAAACTATTACATAATTAGGAATAGGAATGCTGTAGGAGTCATAACTCAAAAAGAGAGATACAGTAGCAATAATACAGTGTCCATAGCATTAAGGATATTAAAACTACTCTACAATTTGGTTTTAATTTGTGCAGAAACATAACTCGTAATGTAAACCGAAGCTTGGAGGAGATAAGTTCCAAAACTAGTTTTTCTCTTTAGAATGTTGTAAAGATTTTATAGAGTTAAACCAGCAAGAGAGAAAGAAATGCTGTTATAATAATGAGTGACATGCACTAAATGAGTATTGATAAAAGAGAAGATAATGCTTTTTGGAGTTTCTGTTTTGTGCCACACAGTGCCTCGTTGTGTCAGAACCGGGTCCATCTCGCTCCTCCAGCTGCGGGATCAGTCACAAACTGGACCAGAAGACTAACAACACCATCACAGCACCTCAGACACAGCACAGCTAGAGACCATAAAGGTTCATGTCTGGCTGCGATTCTTGGCCCAAAGTGACATGAAAGTGGACCCAGGGCTAAACGTTTGATAATGATTGCAACATCTGTAAATGTGCTGTGCTGGACCACAGAGCAAGCAGTGGGGTCCACATGCTCTGGCAGGGCCTTCTGACGCTGAGGTGAGAGGGCTCTGGAGGGTCAACCATGTGACCCTGAGGCTGCTACACCAAACAGAGACACTGAGGTACGGACCACACGATCAGCAGATGGACTGATAAGAGAAAGGGGGAGCGAGAGACCGTCCTGGTTCTGGTACTTCGGATGCACACGTGAAGGGAGATTTGCCACTTACAGACTCACATTCTGAAAACACACATACAATACTGGGAACAACTAATAGTTTAGAATTACTTATTCTTACTCTATAAATAAGGTAAAGTTCATGTAAACAAACATGTATGACGGGTTAAAACGTGTCTCAAAGATATAAGTAATTTGGAATGGAAAATTAAATTTTTTGGGGTCTTATAAAATTTTGTAACATTGGCATTAAATTTCTTGTTATAGTTTCAAGTAAGATGGATTAAACATAGTCTTCACATAATAAACTATTAATAAAGTGTTAAAAGATGATTTGGTAGGGATAGATCAGGTATTGGAAAGTACTGTGATTTAATATGTTGACGACATTATGATCTGTTCATGGGATGAGTAACATTTAGTTGATGATCTCACAGATTGAGATCAGAAAGAGGGAGTGTAAAACTCCATGCTTTATTCCGGGGTGCTCCATGATTAATGCTGGGACGTTTGTCATTTCATTGTGTTCACTGAATAGGATTTCCATAAAGGTGGTCTCACGAAAGGTGAGACGAAAAGAGGGAAATGTTGGAATTTTAAATGTTATATGTGCTTAAACATTGTGTGTGATTTGCATTATACATTCAAGTCAAAAGGTAAAAGCATTATTTCAGCATAAATGAAGACATGTTGGTCATGCATTAAGTTTGTTGTCATAAGTACATAGTTTGTTGTTTGTTGTTTGTTGTTTGTCACGTTGAGTTATTTTGCAATACTTCTGTTTTATGATATAAGATATTCTGGTATATTTTGCTATAATCCAGCTCTACAAATGTGTTAGAAGCAGAATTGATTGTTCGGGATGCTCCCTGAATCTGGTTTCAGTCTCTTTCACCCCCACTGATCTTTTACTGAACTGAGGGTCATAAATGCGACCGAAATGGGTTTCCTCTGGAGGGTGGCTGGCGTCTCCCTTAGAGATAGGGTGAGAAGCTCAGTCATCCGAGAGGAGCTCGGAGTAGAGCCGCTGCTCCTTCGCGTTGAAAGGAGCCAGGTGAGGTGGTTCGGGCATCTGGTAAGGATGCCTCCTGGGCGCCTCCCTAGGGAGGTGTTCCAGGCACGCCCAGCTGGGAGGAGGCCCCGGGGAAGACCCAGGACTAGGTGGAGAGATTACATCTCCAACCTGGCCTGGGAACGCCTCGGGATCCCCCAGTCGGAGCTGGTTGTTGTGGCTCGGGAAAGGGAAGTTTGGGGTCCCCTACTGGAGCTGCTGCCCCCGCGACCCCGATACCGGATAAGCGGTCGAAGATGGGGAGGGTCATAAACCTTAAGTCACATTCCAATTGAAAGATAACGATAGACACACACACACACACACACACACCACACACCACAATCGCACACACACATCACTGTGCTCTAAGACCCCACCCTTTGTGGGTAAGACTAGGGGTCCAAGAGCCAGAGAGTCAGACACATTTGGGGGAGAGCCGTGTTAGGTTGACTCTGTATTTGTCTCTAGGATATCCTATGTAATAAAATGGATTCACACATCCACATCTGATTTTGACTACTAATTGAATGAACCCTGAGAATGGAGCAGGATTTATCTCCAACAATATGTAACATTTCAATTGTTGCTATACTGGTCCCCGTTAGAGGGCGCTCCCTACAACCACAACCTCGTCAGGTCTTGACCGGCAAACCTCATTCGCCATTGGCCCAAAAACAGAAACCTGGACCACGAGAACTGTGTCTTCAAGGCAAGATGGAAACAGATCATCTTCAGGAAATAGTTGTACCATTAGTGAAATATGATTTTTGTCATTGCTTCTGTGTTTAGTTCATGATAATAATAATAACTCCCCCCCCAACACACACATCTCCACACTGCTCTACCAGACACCCCAACATGGGGAAGTGAAGGTAGAAGAATCCAGAAGTTTCCCTTTAAAATGGATTCATATGAATGTTTTCTGCTGTAGAGGAAATAGGTTCAACATTAGATTAATCTGCTTCCTGTCTTTGTTCTTCTTGCTGACGTATGATTGGTTAGTGTTCACACACATCTGTCTGCTGTAGTCTTCTATATAAACACACTAGACTGCTAGACTGCAGCTCTCAGAATCAGCTTTATTTGCCAGGTATGAGGACACATACGAGGAATTTTTCTTTGGAGCATTGTTGCTCATGAGTGCAATGAAGAGATCAATACAATTATTTAAATATGGAGCATAGTGCAAGGATACTGGGATAAATAGTATTATGTTATTATATTACAACATGAACAGTATGAACATTATGGACAGTTCTGAAATAGAAAATGAGAATGATGAATGAATAACAAATAAGAGAGATATGAGAATGAGAATGATGAATAATACTAAATAAGTGGAATAATAAGTGGAACCAGTGAACAGGTGCTGTAGAGACCGTGTTACTGGGTTATGGACCAGAACTGAACCTGACACTGTGGGTCAGAAGTCAGCTGTTCATCAGAGAGATGGCCTGTGGGTCATTCTCCTCCTAATCCATCAAAGTAGGGAACTGTCTCAATGGCCCGGTTGTCTAACTGAATCTGTCCTTGTTCTCTTTCTCTCTCTCTCTCTCTCTCTCTTTCTGTGTCAATGGTAAAGTTGTCTCACTTAGTCTGTCCTTGGTCTCTCTCTCTCTCTGTCTCTCTCTCTCTGTCTCGATGGCCAGGTTGTCTTGCTGAGTCTATACCTGGTTAACGTAATTTTTAGTGTGACATCAGTAACTGTGGTCAGGTAGTCTGCCACTCTGTATTCTCTCTCTCTCTCTCTCTCTCTCTCTCTCTCTCTCTCTCTCTTTAGGGTCAGATAGCACTGCTCTCTCTCTGAGTTGGACTTAGACAGCATAGAGACCAGTTGGTTAATATAGATGATGAATAGAGTGAGACTCAGACAGCATCCCTGTCTCACGCCACGCTTCTGACTGAAGAATGTTGTTCTGTTTTTGTCAATTTTAATACTACATTTATTGTTAGTGTACATAGATTATTCTACATATTCATATGTCATATGTTTTTCCCCCTACACCAGATTCAATAACTTTGTAGAATAGACCGTTGTGCCAAATAGAGTCAAATGCCTTTTTGAAATCTATGAAACATGCGTAGATGTTGTTGTTGTTGTGGTGAACGTGTTTGTCTATCAGGGTGTGTAGGGTGTAAATATGATCTGAAGTGCGGTGTTTTGGTACAAATCCAATTTGACTTTTACTCAAGACGTTGTGTTTGGTAAGGAAGGTTCTGAGTCTGGAAGTGATGATGATGATGATGATGAAGAGCTTCCCCAGGTTACTGTTCACACAGATGCCTCAGTAATTATTTGGGTCAGATGTATCTCCAGACTTGTGTGTTGGTGTGATGAGACCGTGGTTCCAGGTTCTAGATTTGTGTGTTGGTGTGATGAGACCGTGGTTCCAGGTGTCAGGGAAGTAACCTTCACTCAGAATCAAGTTAAAGAGTTTCAGAACGGCCAGTTGGAATTGAGGGTTTGTGTATTTCAGCATCTCGTTCATGATGCCATCGAGCCCACTGGCCTTTCGGGGTTTTAGGGCCCCGAGTTTGTCTCTTGGTTCCTGTTCATTAATGGGGGTCCAGAGGGTTCTGGTTGTCTTTTACAGCTGATTCTAGTTCATTCAGTTTAGTTACAATTTGGTTTTGATTTGGGTCTGGGTTTCTTGGTAATAGTGTTTCAAAATGGCCGACTCTATCTGTCTCTCTCTCTCTCTCTCTCTTTCTCTCCCTCTGTCTCTGTCTCACGGGTTGCCTTCTCAGCATCGCTGGTTGGGGGAGGTAACCCAAAAAATATCGGACCATTTTTCACGTCAACGACCTTGGTCTTCAGACAAGTCCCCACCAACATTGGAAATGCCTACAACCCAACCACAGGTGGCTCTGATATTCTTTTAAAATATTTTATATCAACTCAAACACAGGTAGCTCTGATATTCTATTAATATATTTTACATCAACCCAACCACAGGTAACTCTGATATTCTTTTAAAATATTTTATATCAACTCAAACACGGGTGGTTCTGATATTCTTTTAAAATATTTTATATCAACCCTGGTATGAGTGGATGAGATGTTGTTAAAACGTTGATCAGAGTTTCCCAAAAAGCTCAATATGACGTCCTTACCAAATCCGAGTAACGTTAGCCAACTGTATGTTCCTGCACAGTGTATGTGTATGTGTGTGTGTGTGTTTATGTGTATTTGTGTGTATGTGTCTGTGTATGTGTGTGTGTGTGTGTGTGGAACAGATGTACAACAGTTTCCCAGGTAGGTTATCATATGTTCTTTTATGACAAATTATGATTCCGCCAAATACAAATTGTTGTGGTTGGTATTAATTTGATAATACACCATGTCAGGTCATTGGTTAAGTTGTACTGAATCTGTAAATATGAGGTAGTCTCGTTTCTGATGATTATTCCAGAGGGGAAATTCTTTATTATAGTTATGTGTTTTATTACAACAGCATAACAAGAATTCAAAAGTCCTGAGTATATTCTGAGGAAAACAACTGTCCCTCTCTGTTATTCATTAGTTTTATAGACAGAAAGGATGAACCTTTACTCAGTCTCTTACACTAACTGACCAACTGTTTACCTTCAGACCAAAATCCATTGACTGACTTTACCCCATAAGGTTATCAGCCCAACTAACCAAACTGCCCCCCCCCCCCCCCCCTCTCCATTTCCTGGAATCCAACAGCCTGACTGAATAAAAGGACCTTCACCATAACCAGATGATATGAAGCTGCATCCTGACAGGAAAACAACGCCATAAAACAACAAAATGAAGATCTCTGGGAGTTTGACACTGTTGCTGCTGCTCGGCTCCGTCTCCGCACAGGAAACTTCTGAAAGCAACCCGCCTACTCCTTCAGACCTCTACGCTGCTCTGAAAGAGATGACCGCCTCGCTGGTCCAGCTGAAGGCCGACATGGCTACAGGTACAGTCAGGATCTCTTCACATCGGGTCACAGCAGGGCAGAAATATCCAAAAGGAGAGAAATATGTATTTACTATGTAATGGAACAAAGTAGGTCTGAGACTACTGATTATGTTCATTGTAGAATAATATGTAGAATATCTTCTAGATGAATGGGTGAGATTGTGGATTAATATGTAGAATATCTTCTGGATGAATGGATGAGATTGTGGATTAATATGTAGAATATCTTCTAGATGAATGGATGAGATTGTGGATTATTATCTAGAATATCTTCTTGATGAATGGATGAGATTGTGGATTATTATGTAGAATATCTTCTAGATGAATGGATGAGATTGTAGATTAATATGTAGAATATCTTCTAGATGAATGGATGAGATTGTAGATTAATATGTAGAATATCTTCTAGATGTTGAGGTGGTTTGGGCATCTGGTAAGGATGCCTCCTGGGCGCCTCCCTAGGGAGGTGTTCCAGGCACGTCCAGCTGGGAGGAGACCTCGGGGAAGACCCAGGACTAGGTGGAGAGATTATATCTCCAACCTGGCCTGGGAACGCCTCGGGATCCCCCAGTCGGAGCTGGTTGATGTGGCTCGGCAAAGGGAAGTTTGGGGTCCCCTACTGGAGCTGCTGCCCCCGCGACCCGATACCGGATAAGCGGATAAAGATGGATGGATGGATGGATGGATGGATCTTCTAGAATGGATGATAGATTGTAGACTAGAAAATATTCAGATTTTAAAAACTGACATCACTCAGTTTTACCAATTTTACATTGAAAAATGACTCAAACCAATTCATCGATTATAAAAAAATAGTTTGAGATTCCTTTGATAATGACAACTGATCCATGCAGCTGTACAGCAATGTCAAATGACTGAAGGTTTCAGAAAAATGAAGCTACACAGAAACTGTCTCTGATCCTGCAGAACGAGCCCAGCTGAAGGCTGAAGTGGACAAGATGAAGACTGAAATGGACAAGATGAAGGAACAACTGCCAGGTATTGTTCTCATCATTTTCGTTCTGCTGCTGAGAGATCTAAATTCAGATATTTAATTTTTACAAAAAAAATATGGTGGCCAAACACTTTCAACTTCAGTTGAATTTAGAAGAAATCTACACAGTAATAGACACAGTTTAGCAAATAAAAGCTTTCTATACACACACGTGACGGTGACACTGACAAAACCAAATTTGTCCTTAAGGGCCTCCATGGAAGACATTTTACAGAAGATGGAGAGTTATCTTTTGCTGGTATGTTAACAGGAAGAGGAAGGTGGACGTATTGGTTATTATTGTGAGTCTGCTGTTCATTCGCATGAAGAGAGCCAGAATCAGGATGTGGCTGTGCTGTGCTCTATTGAGAGCAACTCATCTTTTCTCAGGAGGTGGTGTCATGTATTTAAGTGTATATGTATGTATTTACGTTATTTATTGGCCTGTTGAAAGATATATTTTGTCAAAAACGAGAAAGAACATTGATAGATTGACAGTTCCTTGAAAAATCAAAATCTCTCTCTCTCTCTCTCTCTCTCTCTCTCTCTCTCTCTCTATGTCTCTCTCTATGTCTCTCTCTCAGTCCAACCGGTTGCATTCTCAGCCTCTCTAGCGGTTGAAGGTGAACTACATATTGGACCTGTTCCCTCGGACACTCCCCTGATCTACAGACACGTCCCCACCAACATCGGAAACGCCTAAAACCCAACCACAGGTAACTCTGATATTTTATTAATATATTTTATATTAACCCAACCACAGGTAGCTCTGATATTCTATTAATATATTTTATATCAACTCAACCACAGGTAGCTCTAATATTCTAACAACAAACTAACATTTACTAGGATTTAACAACACATTTTAGGGTTAAAGTATTGGCAGAATGCAAATATTTAGCATTGTTGATATGGTCTGTATGGATCAAGTTTCTATATGAAAACAAGCATGAACATTGAATATGTAAAAGATATCTATTTCTATTTAGGGTTACAGGGTAACATTACAGCTTGTTTCTCCCTGATGCTGAACATCTGTCCTGTAGGGTAACATTACAGCTTGTTTCTACCTGATGATGAACATCTGTCCTGTAGGGTAACATTACAGCTTGTTTCTACCTGATGCTGAACATCTGTCCTGTAGGGTAACATTACAGCTTGTTTCTCCCTGATGATAATAATAATAATACATTTTATTTAACAGCGCCTTTCTGAACACTCAAGGTCGCTTTACAGACAATAAAAGATAGATATAGGGAACAGAAAAGTGTAAGCAGTTATAACAAAACAAACAGATAAAACAAAAACAAAAAACAAAACAAACAGAAACAAAACAAAACAAAAACAGGAACAGTGTATTTACAGATAAGCGAGCTGGAGCAGGTGGGTTTTTATTCTAGTTTTGAACAGGGGGAGAGAGTTGATATTGCGGAGGTCGGGTGGGAGTGAGTTCCAGAGCTGGGGAGCAGAGCGGCTGAAGGCTCTGGTCCCCATGGTGACAAGTCGAGCTGGGGGTACAGTGAGGTGGATAGAGGAGGAGGATCTGAGGGAGCGGGAGGGGACGGCAATGTGAAGGAGTTCTGATAGATATGGAGGAGCAAGGTTATGGATGGCTTTGAAAGTATGGAGAAGGATTTTAAATTGTATTCTGAATTGAACTGGAAGCCAATGGAGCTGCTGGAGGACAGGGGTTATATAATGAAAAGAGGGGGTTCTGGTGATGACACGAGCTGCTGAGTTCTGAAGAAGTTGAAGTTTATGGAGGGATTTTTGAGGAAGGCCAAAAAGGAGGGAGTTACAGTAGTCAAGGCGGGAGGTGATGAGGCTGTGGATAAGGATGGAGGCAGTGTGAGTGGTAAGGGACGGACGGAGGCGGTTTATGTTGCGTAGGTGGAAGTAAGCAGACCGGCAGATATTATTTATGTGTGACTGGAAGGATAGGGAGGAATCAAGGATGACGCCCAGACTCTTGACCTGAGGGGAAGGGGAGACCAAGGAGTTGTCGATAGGAAGAGTGAAACTGTTGATTTTGGATAGGGAGGATTCGGTGGCTACGAGGAGGAGTTCGGTTTTATCACTGTTTAGTTTAAGGAAGTTTGAGGTGAACCAGTCTTTTATTTCAAGTAGGCAGTTAGTAAGGGACAAGGGGTGGAGCGAGGAGGTGGGTTTGCTGGATAAGTAGAGCTGGGTGTCGTCTGCGTAACAATGAAAATGAATGTTGAATTTGCGGAAGATATTGCCAAGGGGAAGTAGGTAGGTAATGAAAAGGAGGGGGCCAAGAACTGAACTTTGAGGGACGCAAGTAGTAACAGGGGAAGGGTGGGATGTGAAAGATTTGAGTTGAATAAACTGAGTGCGGTCGGAGAGATATGAGCGGAACCAGTCAAGAGGGGTGTGAGAGATGCCGAGGGAAGAAAGTCTATTGAGGAGATGAGTGAGAAATGGTATCAAAGCCGCACTGAGATCGAGGAGGATGAGGATGGAGATGAGTCCGGAATCAGCAGCTGTGAGGAGATCATTGGTGATTTTATAAGGGCAGTTTCAGTACTATGGGAGGGGCGAAAAACCAGACTGGAAAGTTCATAAAGACAGTTAAGGGTAAGAAAAGCATGGAGTTGAACAGACACTATTTTTTCAAGAATTTTAGAAATAAAGGGAAGATTTGAGATAGAACGAAGATATTATAGTTGGTTGGGTCTGAGCCAGGTTTTTTCAGAATCGGTGAGACGGATGCTGTTTTGAAAATGAGGGGACAATACCAGAGGAGAGAGAAGAATGAATAATGGTAGTTATGAGGAGATGAGGAAGTGAGACAGGTTTTGACCAGAGCTGTGGGGAGGGGGTCAAGAGAACAGGTTGAGACTTGGATTTACGAATGAGATCAGAAATTTCGGAGGGGGTGGGCAGTAGAAAGCAACAAAATGACTGGCTATTGGGAGGGGCAAAGGTGGAGGGGAAGGCAAGGGTTCAAATGTAATTGCTGGTGAATGGAGTTGATTTTTTTCATTAAAAAAGACACCCAGTGAATTACAAGTTTCAACTGAGTACATGTGAGAAGGCAGAGCAGGGGGATTAAAGGTTTTATGGATTATTGAAAAGAGAGACCTGGAGTTTCCTTCGTTGGAGCAGATGAGGTCAGAATAGAAGATTGATTTAGTTACGGCTATTGAGTTTGAGTAATGAAGAAGATGAGATTTTATACATTTCTTTGTGAATGGAGAGACCAGTTTTTTTATAGAGGCGTTCAAGTTGGCGACCCTTGGCTTTCATGAGGCGGAGCTCAGGTGAAAACCAAGGGGCAGAGCGGGAAAGGACACAGATCGGGTTTTGAGAGGGGCAAGGAAGTTGAGAATATTGCAAAGTCCAGAATTATAATGGTGACAAGGTGGTCTGGAGAGGAAAAATCAGGAATAGGCAATTGTCATGTGGGAGGATAGGATGTCTGTATTTATGTTTTTGATATTACGAAAAGAGATCTGGCGGACTGGCTTGATTACAGAGAGAGACAAAGAGATTTGAAGACAAAAGAAAATGATCCGAAATGTGAACATCATCAGCAGAACAGTTGGAGGGGATTAAGCCAGAGCAGCAGATTAAATCCAGTGAATGTCCTTTTATGTGTGTGGGGAAGTCCAACATCTGATGGAATCCAGAACTGTCAAGACAGGAAGTAAAGTCTTTGGTGAGTGGGAGATTTATTGTCAATGTAAATATTAAATCACCAAGGAGAATGACATTAGAGAGAGTAGAGAGGTGGGTAAGTAGTATGGAGAATTCGTTTAAAAGTCGCTGTGTGGTTTGGGGTGGCGGTAGACTGTGGCAATAACTGTGGAGTAGGACCAGGCAATTTAAAACAAAGCATTCCATAGAGCGGAAAACTGGAGTGGAAACTGGCAACATCTTCCACTTCTCGCGATAGAGCAGCGCGAGACCTCCCCGCGGCCAGAGCCACGAGGATGAGAATGATAAACCACCCCAGGTGGGGAGTGGAGGCGTTGGAGCTGAGAGAAGTCGCTGGGTTGTTGCCAGGTCTCCGTGAGACAGAGAAAGTCCAGCTTACGGTCAGTGAGGAGATCCTGGATGAGCTGACCCTTGTTTGTGAGAGAGCGGACATTCAGGAGACCAAAGTTGACAGCAGAGGTGTTGAAGCCGGGGCGGGGCTTGCTACCCTAGCCAGTTAGCAAGCGAACCGCGGTCAGCGGCCCGGAAGAGCATCGGCGGGACGGCGAGAAGTGGACCAGAATGATGTTATTGGATTGAGTCGTCAAGGTGGAAATTCCGGCGAGATCCGCGGTGGATGTATCTCCGGCGGGGAAGGAGCGCGATCTCAGGGTGTAGCTGAAGATCTAGCGGGGGAGGCACAGACAGAAGCCCGCGGAGCAGGAGGAGATCACCGCTGAATACTGGGTCAGGCCGCCCCAGGTTGATGTACAATTGAAAGGACAGTCCAGAGAAGGATAACCAAGTGTAACACTTGGAAGCCCACTATGAACGGCAGCGGGGAGCGGAGAGCAGCGGCTGCAAAACGCGG
>NW_022605236.1:0-21379 GCF_008692095.1 Etheostoma spectabile | reverse complement strand
ATTAATGGGGTCTTTGACAATGATGCAGAAAAAAAATCACAACCTCACAGCGGAAGAAGGCTGTTCATATGGCCAATATGCCTACCCCAAAGCTTGAGTCTTGGTCCCCATACTTAACTTCTCTAGATCTCTCCCACACACAGAGCAGGAGAATTTGAGGTCTTTTAACGACGATCTTGTTTGCTACGAAGACCACATACCACACTGTCCAGAAACCTTTTCCCTCCGACAAAAAAGACCATATTCATTGGACTGACCTTGCTGCTGGACACATGTTCACCCACTGGCAAACCCATTTTAACACCATTCCCCCGTGAAACCTTGTGAGTCAACGGGGTTGGAAACTGTCACACTAACCTCTCCACAGCCCTCACATTGACTGCAGCACAAACTGATTTGCTAAACAAGGGACTAACTTTTATTCCTTCTACCTCCAAGCAGAGTTCTAAAAATTCCAGAGACAACCTGAGACTTGATGGCATGAATATCACAGACATTTGAAGTTAGCAGTGTTTTATGATGGTAAACTGGAAACTGTACAACTCCATTCATGCACAGGTCCACCTCGTCACCTGCCACTGCTCAGCTCCCACCTGAAGTTGCTCAACAATTCAATTGGATTTAGGTACTTTTTCATACCAGTAAGGAGCTGGTTGGGCCAAGCCCAACTTGTCCAATTTGAGTCCTTAGCACTGGAACAACTCTGCCAAACAATGACATTGTGGTGAAGCCAGCAGATAACAGTGCTGTGGTGATCATGGACAGAAAAGGCTATCTGTATGAAGGATATAGACAATTGGGAGATGGCAATTAGGACATAAAACTAGACCAACCCATTTATAAAGATACTGTTCCTGTGGTTGAAAGAATTTCACTTCTCTGTGTGATAAAAGGTTTATAACAGCAAACAAAAGAGTTTTCCTGAGTGACGTAAAACCCAGAGCACGCCGTTCTACATGCTACCGAAAATACACAAGCCAGGTGAGAAATGGAGTGTCCCCTTAAGATACCTCCTGGAAGGCCGATCGTGTCAGATTGTAATAGTGAACACATATCACACAGCCAAGTTCATAGATCCCTATCTGAACCCGCTATCCACACGACATGAGAGTTACATTAAAGATACTTATGACTTTGTAGATAAAATTAAAACCTGGAAATTCCAAACAAGCCGTTCTATTTTCATTAGATGTTTCAAGCTTCTACACTAATATTGACACGCTGGAATGATTGACAGCAGTAAAAAATATTTCCAAAAAATACCCAGACATCAGGAGACCAGATAAAGAAATTTTACAGTTATTAGAGATCAACCTTACCAAAACAACTTTGAATTTGACGGGAATTTCTATCTACAGGTCAAGGGTACCGCTATGGAAAAACTTTTGCAACTGGCTACGCAGATATCTTTATGGCAGTGGGAGATGGGCGCACTGGCTTCCTGCCCAAAACCCAATTTCTCGACTAACTAAACCACATAGAGATTCGATTAAACTCACAGCCACACTCAGCTTGACCAATTGATTCCCTTGATACACACCACCTTTAAAGGTCCAATTTTAATGAAAAATCCAAATTGGATGTCAAAGTATTTTTAAAGACAGACAGCCGCTCACTTCTGTACAGGACCAGTTACCATCCAAGACACACCTTGCGGGCCTAGTCAATCTCAGTTGCTAAATTCAAGAGAATGTTTACTAGACAGTAAGATTTCAAAAGACAGTTAAAACCTCTTCTCCTCCCTTTTAAACAGGGATACACGTCACTATGCTACGCAGGGCTCTCAGGACTTTTGAGGTCACCAAACCCATTTGCTTGGACTCCTTACTCCCTATCATTGTCCCCTATTCACAGGCCAATGTCAACTTTGTTAGGAAGCTAAAAAATAACTTGTTGTCATCGAGAAACACTTTTTTAAAGGATACAGGCTCATAGCAGCTTATAGGAGAATCGGAACTTGCAGGACCTTCTGTCAGGTCCAAACTGAGACCATTGAACCCACCTAAAACCAGAATTCTGGATGATTTTTACAGAAACTACAGAACGTTCCAAACCAGAACCACCAAGAGGTATTTACAACACAAAACCACACGAATGTCCACACAAAAAACTGTATCTATTTGATTAGATGCCAACAATGCTAGTTGCAATGGTAGGTGAGACGGGCAACACCTATGGAGTAAGAACACTATCAAAAGATGTATGCGAACTTTATGTATTCATTCATATTTTTAATTCATTTCGTATTTTTATACATTTGTGCATGCATAAACATAGGCACACAAAATTAGGTTTTCATGCGTGTGTTTTTATGTGAGTGTGACTCTAAAAGCTATGACTGTAACATTCATGAGTACAACTCTATTTCTACGACTACGAATTCTTGAGTGTGAACACGAATTCAAGTTTACGGGTACGAGTAAAAAACAGTTGAAATGACGTCACTGCAGTCCCAGGCCAGGGTAATCAAACCTTGATTACATTTAATGCGCATTGTTGGAATTTAAAATGTATATGTGCTTAAACATTGTGGGTGATTGCATTATACATTCAAGTCAAAAGGTAAAAGCATTATTTCAGCATAAATGAGACATGTTGGTCATGCATTAAGTTTGTTGTCATAAGTATATAGTTGTTGGTTGTGTTTGTTACATTAAGACGTTTTGCAATACTTCTGTTTTATAATATAAGATGTTCTGTTACATTTTGTTATAATCCAGCTCTACAATGTGTCAGATTTGAATTGATGATGTTCTTCTTTATGGCCCACTGATCTTTTGCTTTGCCAGTCCTGAACTGAGGGTCATAAACTTTAAGTCACATTCCAATTGAAAGATAACGAATAGGCACACACACACACCACTGTGGCCAAGAGACCCCACCCTTTGTGAATAAGACCAGGGGGTCCAGGAGCAGAGAGTCAGACAAATTTGGGGTTGAGCCGTGTTAGGTTGACTCTCTATTTGTCTCTAGGATATCCTATGTAATAAAATGGATTCACACATCCACATCTGAGATTTTGACTACTAATTGAATGAACCCTGAGATGGAGCAGGATTTACATCCAACAATTTGGCGCCCAACGTGGGCTCGAGGAGGCACGGACCCATCCTTAGTAAGTGAACAACTAGGACGAGATGCGTCTCCACATTCAGCCCGGGCACTAAGGAAAGGTAAGCAGAACCTGTTAATACCAACTCCAGTATTGGACATGTACAAATCTGAATGTGGAACGTGCCTGTATCCTAGGTGCTATAATTGACAAATTTGATAAGATGTTGATGTGTGAAAAAGTTTTAAATTTTAATGTGTGAAAACGTATACTTGCAAAAAATAGGTACGAAGATGTAGTGCTTACAGGGGATATCACGCGCGGGATATTTCCCATAAAGTAGAGCATGAAGGGCACCGCTTAATTGGAACATTAGTAGGGGAAGAGTAGTAGTTAGTAAACCAGACGAAGGGTAATGTATTTCAAATATAAATGCATGAAGGGGTAGCCTCCAAGAGACGTGAACGTAGTTCCTGAATTGGGATAAAGGAATGAAAGTAGTCTGTGCATGAAGCAGATGAAGGGTAATGTATTTAAAATAATACATGAAGGGGTAACATCTGGATCATGAACGTAGTTTCTGCATTGGGAAATAGAATGAAAGTAGTCTGTGTAGGCCTATGAAGCAGATGAAGGGTAGTTTATTTAAGAGAAATACATGAAGGTGTAGGATCCGGAGGGTGAACGTAGTTTCTAAATTGGGCCGTAAGAAATGAAAGTATCTGGTGAATCAGATGAAGGGTAGTGTATTTCAAAAAGGGATACATGAAGGCGTAGCGTTCGGGAAACGTGAACGTATTTCTACATTGGATAATAGAAACGAAAGTATCTGAAAAATGAATAAAATTTAAAAAAGGGATAGTATGGCGGAAGCTAAGACACAGGAGGAGGGTCTGTTGAAATCAGGACCGTATAAACCGTGTAACGTCGCGAGCACTCCAAAGACCAGGATGTGTGCTTAAAACAAGCACAGGACATTTTAGATCCTGTAGTACAAAAAAGTTTAACACATATTGAGAAGCCGTTGTTCTGTCCCCTGTGGGACGGAATGCATAAATTACAGGATGATATAACTAAATTAGAGGACGACATGCCAAAAACGTGGGTCTCATATTACGTGCCAAATTGAGAAATAAAATAATGAAGGTAGGATGTAAACATGCTGTTCTCCACGGTCCTTTTAATGCTCATGCAGGGAGCAGCACACCCATAAGGACACTCGGGACCCAAGATAAGGAAGACAGGGTGATAAAACACAGGGACAGAAAAATGATCAGTCATTTCCAGAAAATCTAGACATAAGACCACCACCATATTCTCCGTTTGGCACACATGGAATTTATCCAGTAGTAAACATACATAAAGGGGCAGTGATTGTGCGCAAAGAGATGAGAAAATGCGTGCCCCAGAGCCCTAAGCCCCTCTCCACTCACAGACAGCTGCTGCGAAGCGAGAGCGAAGGGACAGTAAAATATCAGTTCTGCATTGAGACAGCAAATGCAGCCAGCTCGAGGCTAGCTCATTCAAAAGGAGGAAAAAGGAAAAACATACAGAAAGAGACAGAGAGAGAGGTGTGTTGAAAGAATGAGGAAGAAGGAAAAAGTGGGTTATATAGAAGCAAGGGTATAGTTAAGAGAGAAAGCAGTAGAGAAGTGTTGACTCATGTAGTAATTAAACCATTGTTGCAATATAAGTATTTGAGTAAGCGGAGAGAGATGTTCAAAGGTAGTAGATGAGATTATGTCTGAGATCTGGTAGATTGAAGGAAAAGAAATGTAACATTTATGATTTCACAAAAAAAAAAAAAAGAAGTAAAGTAAGAAATAAGAAATAGAAAGTTTAGTGCATTTTATGGAGGGACATAGCTGGTGAGAATTCAACACTAACTATAAATGACTCACTTTTCAGATTGGGTACAGTTGATATATGTTTTTATGTATGTCTGTATGTCTTGTCTTGCTTTATTTGTTGTATGTCTGCAATTAGGAGATGGATCAAAATTATAGTAATATGTTCTGTCAGACCCTAGTCTCCCTAAAGGAGGCTGAGGGAAAAGAGGGAAATAGTGTAACGTTTTAGGGAAAAGATTTGATTTAATGAGGGACATTCGGTTTAAAACAAAAACAAAGAGATAAAAGTAGTCAATCCCATGTGGGATCAATCTTATATAACAGAAGTTTTAATGTATGGCTTAAGGGTTTTGCAGTGTCCTACTAATGTTGTTAAAGAAAATAATGGAGAATAACTAAAAGAGAAATGCTTATGTAAACATTCTATGTTAACATGAGTTGAAGTGGAGGAAGGGGGATGCTCCCCTTTTGACCCTTCCACAGAGGGGGCTGTAAAAAACACAGATAAGAAACCTCATTTAAAAAAAAAGAAGTAATTAACCAAAATGCCTCTGCAGGGTAAAAGGTAACTTAAGGGTTAAATTAAAAGAAAACAGATCTGATAACATTAAGAATGATGTTGTTGTGAGAAAGAGGAAGATGTAGGTGAATGAAGAATCAAAATTAAGTTAATGTACTGATCTGAAAAAAAAAAAAAATTCACATGAAAGAGTTACTTGGTTAAATCACTTAGGTCAGGGGTTCCCAAAACTTTCAGCCCACGACCCCCAAAGTAACGATGCAAGTGACTCGCGACCCCCCCACTATAAACGTATATAAACATTGCGCAAAACCGTGCATGCACTATAGACGCATCCAAAACGAGCATATTGACAACAAAAATAGCAACAGTTTTATCTTGTGTTAAAATCATGGCTAACATATGCTATTTTCTAATCATTTTTAAATTTTTATTTTATTTTTAGAAATCAACTTGCGAACCCCCCCCCCCCTCCCCCCTCTGGCTCCCGACCCCCTTGTGGGTCCCGACCCCCCTTTGGGAATCACTGCTTAGGTGATCGAAAATGGCTTTGATCATTTCTAGTTTAAAGAACCAAAAAATGTGAGGCTTCTAATGTTGTTACATTTACAGTACTTTTGTGATACTTTTCTTAATTGGGCAAAATTTTAGGGAAATTTTGTTGGTAACAGAAATAGAAAGATATTTACAGTTTGGAATTGGGACTTTAAACTTAGAACAGTGAAATTATGAAATTTCTTTCTATTAATATGACTGACCCTACTGTAGTAACGTTTTTGAAATTAATGTCATAGATTAAGACTTCTTTAAAGTACAGTGAAAGAGGAGAGAAATCTTTCTTTCTTTCCAGAGGTCTAGAGGACAGCTGAAGTGTGGGTTCTTTCAAGAAAACACACACAAGTATAGAGGAGGTTAAGGTAAAAAAGAGTTGTGCACAAAGTAAAGAGGGGTTGCAGTAGACTTGCAGCTCAGTGAAGATTTTGATCATAAATTACACAGTATAATGAGATATGTTCTCATATCAGGTAACAAACTGGATAGATTGAACCACTAGGTGCTAAAGTGGGTTCTAATGTTACTAGGACTACAGGTCATAAAGAACATATTAGACATTAATTAGCACAAAGTTTTTGTTGCAACTTAAAAATAGAAAATTAAGGAAACATTCTACTTGTTATAATTCATCTAAATTTATTGGTTGAGATACGGTTTTTGTGTATTTGATGTGGTGTTAAAATGAGCTTTTCAGTGAAGCTAAAAGCTGGATTTTGTTTGTATTTTGAGTTTTTATACGACAAACTATTTAAACTATTAAGTTGATGTGGAAATATTTTTTTGGGTGATTCTTTTCTTTTTGACTTTTTGTTTTGTTGTTTTTAAGATCAAGATGTTGGTTTGTAACGCAAGACGGTGTGTTAATGGCTAAAACTATTACATAATTAGGAATAGGAATGCTGTAGGAGTCATAACTCAAAAAGAGAGATACAGTAGCAATAATACAGTGTCCATAGCATTAAGGATATTAAAACTACTCTACAATTTTGTTTTAATTTGTGCAGAAACATAACTCGTAATGTAAACCGAAGCTTGGAGGAGATAAGTTCCAAAACTAGTTTTTCTCTTTAGAATGTTTGTAAAGATTTTATAGAGTTAAACCAGCAAGAGAGAAAGAAATGCTGTTTTATAATAATGAGTGACATGCACTAAATGAGTATTGATAAAAGAGAAGATAATGCTTTTTGGAGTTCTGTTTTGTGCCACACAGTGCCTCGTTGTGTCAGAACCGGGTCCATCTCGCTCCTCCAGCTGCGGGATCAGTCACAAACTGGACCAGAAGACTAACAACAACCATCACAGCACCTCAGACCACAGCACAGCTAGAGACCATAAAGGTTCATGGTCTGGCTGCGATTCTTGGCCCAAAGTGACATGAAAGTGGACCAGGGCTAAACGTTTGATAATGATTGCAACATCTGTAAATGTGCTGTGCTGGACCACAGAGCAAGCAGTGGGGTCCACATGCTCTGGCAGGGGCCTTACTGACGCTGAGGTGAGAGGGCTCTGGAGGGGTCAACCATGTGACCCTGAGGCCTGCTACACCATAAACAGAGACACTGAGGTACGGACCAACGATCAGCAGATGGACTGATAAGGAGAAAGGGGGAGCGAGAGACCGTCCTGGTTCTGGTACTTCGGATGCACACGTGAAGGGAGATTTGCCACTTACAGACTCACATTCTGAAAACACACATACAATACTGGGAACAACTAATAGTTTAGAATTACTTATTCTTACTCTATAAATAAGGTAAAGTTCATGTAACACATGTATGACGGTTAAAACGTGTCTCAAAGATATAATAATTTGGAATGGAAAATTAAATTTTTTGGGGTCTTATAAATTTTGTAACATTGGCATTAAATTTCTTGTTATAGTTTCAAGTAAGATGGATTAAACATAGTCTTCACATAATAAACTATTAATAAAGTGTTAAAAGATGATTGGTAGGGATAGATCAGGTATTGGAAAGTACTGTGATTTAATATGTTTGACGACATTATGATCTGTTTCATGGGATGAGTAACATTTAGTTGATGATCTCACAGATTGAGATCAAAAGAGGGAGTGTAAACTCCATGCTTTATTCCGGGTGCTCCATGATTAATGCTGGGACGTTTGTCATTTCATTCATGTGTTCACTGAATAGGATTTCCATAAGGTGGTCTCACGAAGGTGAGACGAAAAGAGGGAAATGTTGGAATTTTAAATGTATATGTGCTTAAACATGTGGTGTGATTTGCATTATACATTCAAGTCAAAAGGTAAAAGCATTATTTCAGCATAAATGAAGACATGTTGGTCATGCATTAAGTTTGTTGTCATAATACATAGTTTGTTGTTTGTTGTTTGTTGTTTGTCACGTTGAGTTATTTTTGCAATACTTTCTGTTTATGATATAAATTTCTGGTATATTTTGCTATAATCCAGCTCTACAAATGTGTTAGAAGCAGAATTGATTGTTCGGGATGCTCCCTGAATCTGGTTTCAGTCTCTTTCACCCCCACTGATCTTTTACTGAACTGAGGGTCATAAATGCGACCGAAATGGGTTTCCTCTGGAGGGTGGCTGGCGTCTCCCTTAGAGATAGGGTGAGAAGCTCAGTCATCCGAGAGGAGCTCGGAGTAGAGCCGCTGCTCCTTCGCGTTGAAAGGAGCCAGGTGAGGTGGTTCGGGCATCTGGTAAGGATGCCTCCTGGGCGCCTCCCTAGGGAGGTGTTCCAGGCACGCCCAGCTGGGAGGAGGCCCCGGGGAAGACCCAGGACTAGGTGGAGAGATTACATCTCCAACCTGGCCTGGGAACGCCTCGGGATCCCCCAGTCGGAGCTGGTTGATGTGGCTCGGGAAAGGGAAGTTTGGGGTCCCCTACTGGAGCTGCTGCCCCCGCGACCCGATACCGGATAAGCGGTCGAAGATGGATGGAGGGTCATAAACCTTAAGTCACATTCCAATTGAAAGATAACGAATAGACACACACACACACACACACACACACACACACACAATCGCACACACACATCACTGTGCTCTAAAGACCCCACCCTTTGTGGGTAAGACTAGGGGTCCAAGAGCCAGAGAGTCAGACACATTTGGGGGAGAGCCGTGTTAGGTTGACTCTGTATTTGTCTCTAGGATATCCTATGTAATAAAATGGATTCACACATCCACATCTGATTTTGACTACTAATTGAATGAACCCTGAGAATGGAGCAGGATTTATCTCCAACAATATGTAACATTTCAATTGTTGCTATACTGGTCCCCGTTAGAGGGCGCTCCCTACAACCACAACCTCGTCAGGTCTTGACCGGCAAACCTCATTCGCCATTGGCCCAAAAACAGAAACCTGGACCACGAGAACTGTGTCTTCAAGGCAAGATGGAAACAGATCATCTTCAGGAAATAGTTGTACCATTAGTGAAATATGATTTTTGTCATTGCTTCTGTGTTTAGTTCATGATAATAATAATAACTCCCCCCCCAACACACACATCTCCACACTGCTCTACCACAACACCCCAACATGGGGAAGTGAAGGTAGAAGAATCCAGAAGTTTCCCTTAAAATGGTTCATATGAATGTTTTCTGCTGTAGAGGAAATAGGTTTCAACATTAGATTAATCTGCTTCCTGTCTTTGTTCTTCTTGCTGACTGATGATTGGTTAGTGTTCACACACATCTGTCTGCTGTAGTCTTCTATATAAACACACTAGACTGCTAGACTGCAGCTCTCAGAATCAGCTTTATTTGCCAGGTATGAGGACACATACAGGAATTTTCTTTGGAGCATTGTTGCTCATGAGTGCAATGAAGAGATCAATACAATTATTTAAATATGGAGCATAGTGCAAGGATACTGGGATAAATAGTATTATGTTATTATATTATTACAACATGAACAGTATGAACATTATGGACAGTTCTGAAATAGAAATGAGAATGATGATTAATAACAAATAAGAGAGATCTAGAATGAGAATGATGAATAATACTAAATAAGTGGAATAATAAGTGGAACCAGTGAACAGGTGCTGTAGAGACCGTGTTACTGGTTAGGACCAGAACTGAACTGACACTGTGGGTCAGAAGTCAGCTGTTCATCAGAGAGATGGCCTGTGGGTCATTCTCCTCCTAATCCATCAAGTAGGGAAACTGTCTCAATGGCCGGTTGTCTACTGAATCTGTCCTTGTTCTCTTTCTCTCTCTCTCTCTCTCTCTCTCTCTTTCTGTGTGTCAATGGTAAAGTTGTCTCACTTAGTCTGTCCTTGGTCTCTCTCTCTCTCTGTCTCTCTCTCTCTGTCTCGATGGCCAGGTTGTCTTGCTGAGTCTATACCTGGTTAACGTAATTTTTAGTGTGACATCAGTAACTGTGGTCAGGTAGTCTGCCACTCTGTATTCTCTCTCTCTCTCTCTCTCTCTCTCTCTCTCTCTCTCTCTCTTTAGGGTCAGATAGCACTGCTCTCTCTCTGAGTTGGACTTAGACAGCATAGAGACCAGTTGGTTAATATAGATGATGAATAGAGTGAGACTCAGACAGCATCCCTGTCTCACGCCACGCTTCTGACTGAAGAATGTTGTTCTGTTTTTGTCAATTTTAATACTACATTTATTGTTAGTGTACATAGATTATTCTACATATTCATATGTCATATGTTTTTCCCCCTACACCAGATTCAATAACTTTGTAGAATAGACCGTTGTGCCAAATAGAGTCAAATGCCTTTTTGAAATCTATGAAACATGCGTAGATGTTGTTGTTGTTGTGGTGAACGTGTTTGTCTATCAGGGTGTGTAGGGTGTAAATATGATCTGAAGTGCGGTGTTTTGGTACAAATCCAATTTGACTTTTACTCAAGACGTTGTGTTTTGGTAAGGAAGGTTCTGAGTCTGGAAGTGATGATGATGATGATGATGAAGAGCTTCCCCAGGTTTACTGTTCACACAGATGCCTCAGTAATTATTTGGGTCAGATGTATCTCCAGACTTGTGTGTGTGTGATGAGACCGTGGTTCCAGGTTCTAGATTTGTGTGTTGGTGTGATGAGACCGTGGTTCCAGGTGTCAGGGAAGTAACCTTCACTCAGAATCAAGTTAAAGAGTTTCAGAACGGCCAGTTGGAATTGAGGGTTTGTGTATGTATCAGCATCTCGTTCATGATGCCATCGAGCCCACTGGCCTTTCGGGTTTTTAGGGCCCCGAGTTTGTCTCTTGGTTCCTGTTCATTAATGGGGGTCCAGAGGGTTCTGGTTGTCTTTTACAGCTGATTCTAGTTCATTCAGTTTAGTTACAATTGGTTTTGATTTGGGTCTGGGTTTCTTGGTAATAGTGTTTCAAAATGGCCGACTCTATCTGTCTCTCTCTCTCTCTCTCTCTTTCTCTCCCTCTGTCTCTCTCTGTCACGGGTTGCCTTCTCAGCATCGCTGGTTGGGGGAGGTAACCCAAAAAATATCGGACCATTTTTCACGTCAACGACCTTGGTCTTCAGAACAAGTCCCCACCAACATTGGAAATGCCTACAACCCAACACAGGTGGCTCTGATATTCTTTAAAATATTTTATATATCAACTCAAACACAGGTAGCTCTGATATTCTATTAATATTTTACATCAACCCAACCACAGGTAACTCTGATATTCTTTTAAAATATTTTATATCAACTCAACACGGGTGGTTCTGATATTCTTTTAAAATATTTTATATCAACCTTATGAGTGGAGAGATGTTGTTAAAACGTTGATCAGAGTTTCCCAAAAGCTCAATATGACGTCCTTACCAAATCCGAGTAACGTTAGCCAACTGTATGTTCCTGCACAGTGTATGTGTATGGTGTGTGTGTGTTTATGTGTATTTGGTGTATGTGTCTGTGTATGTGTGTGTGTGTGTGTGGAACAGATGTACAACAGTTTCCCAGGTTAGGTTTCATATGTTCTTTTATGACAAATTATGATTCCGCCAAATACAAATTGTTGTGGTTGGTATTAATTTGATAATACACCATGTCAGGTCATTGGTTAAGTTGTACTGAATCTGTAAATATGAGGTAGTCTCGTTTCTGATGATTATTCCAGAGGGGAAATTCTTTATTATAGTTATGTGTTTTATTACAACAGCATAACAAGAATTCAAAAGTCCTGAGTATATTCTGAGGAAAACAACTGTCCCTCTCTGTTATTCATTAGTTTTATAGACAGAAAGGATGAACCTTTACTCAGTCTCTTACACTAACTGACCAACTGTTTACCTTCAGACCAAAATCCATTGACTGACTTTACCCCATAAGGTTATCAGCCCAACTAACCAAACTGCCCCCCCCCCCCCCCCTCTCCATTTCCTGGAATCCAACAGCCTGACTGAATAAAAGGACCTTCACCATAACCAGATGATATGAAGCTGCATCCTGACAGGAAAACAACGCCATAAAACAACAAAATGAAGATCTCTGGGAGTTTGACACTGTTGCTGCTGCTCGGCTCGCTCGTCTCCGCACAGGAAACTTCTGAAAGCAACCCGCCTACTCCTTCAGACCTCTACGCTGCTCTGAAAGAGATGACCGCCTCGCTGGTCCAGCTGAAGGCCGCATGGCTACAGGTACAGTCAGGATCTCTTCACATCGGTCACAGCAGGGCAGAAATATCCAAAAGGAGAGAAATATGTATTTACTATGTAATGGAACAAGTAGGTCTGAGACTACTGATTATGTTCATTGTAGAATAATATGTAGAATATCTTCTAGATGAATGGGAGATTGTGGATTAATATGTAGAATATCTTCTGGATGAATGGATGAGATTGTGGATTAATATGTAGAATATCTTCTAGATGAATGGATGAGATGGTGGATTATTATCTAGAATATCTTCTTGATGAATGGATGAGATTGTGGATTATTATGTAGAATATCTTCTAGATGAATGGATGAGATTGTAGATTAATATGTAGAATATCTTCTAGATGAATGGATGAGATTGTAGATTAATATGTAGAATATCTTCTAGATGTTGAGGTGGTTTGGGCATCTGGTAAGGATGCCTCCTGGGCGCCTCCCTAGGGAGGTGTTCCAGGCACGTCCAGCTGGGAGGAGACCTCGGGGAAGACCCAGGACTAGGTGGAGAGATTATATCTCCAACCTGGCCTGGGAACGCCTCGGGATCCCCCAGTCGGAGCTGGTTGATGTGGCTCGGCAAAGGGAAGTTTGGGGTCCCCTACTGGAGCTGCTGCCCCCGCGACCCGATACCGGATAAGCGGATAAAGATGGATGGATGGATGGATGGATGGATCTTCTAGATGAATGGATGAGATTGTAGACTAGAAAATATTCAGATTTTAAAAACTGACATCACTCAAGTTTTACCAATTTTACATTGAAAAATGACTCAAACCAATTCATCGATTATAAAAAAATAGTTTGAGATTCCTTTGATAAATGACAACTGATCCATGCAGCTGTACAGCAATGTCTAAATGAACTGAAGGTTCAGAAAAATGAAGCTAACAAAGAAACTGTCTCTGATCCTGCAGAACGAGCCCAGCTGAAGGCTGAAGTGGACAAGATGAAGACTGAAATGGACAAGATGAAGGAACAACTGCCAGGTATTGTTCTCATCATTTTCGTTCTGCTGCTGAGAGATCTAAATTCAGATATTTAATTTTTACAAAAAAAATATGGTGGCCAAACACTTTCAACTTCAGGTGAATTTAGAAGAAATCTACACAGTAATAGACACAGTTTAGCAAAATAAAAGCTTTCTATACACACAACGTGGACGGTGACACTGACAAAACCAAAATTTGTCCTTAAGGGCCTCCATAGGAAGACATTTTACAGAAGATGGAGAGTTATCTTTTGCTGTGTATGTTAACAGGAAGAGGAAGGTGGACGTATTGCTGTTATTATTGTGAGTCTGCTGTTCATTCGCATGAAGAGAGCCAGAATCAGGATGTGGGCTGTGCTGTGCTCTATTGAGAGCAACTCATCTTTTCTCAGGAGGTGGTGTCATGTATTTAAGTGTATATGTATGTATTTACGTTATTTATTGGCCTGTTGAAAAGATATTATTTTGTCAAAAACGAGAAAGAACATTGATAGATTGACAGTTCCTTGAAAAATCAAAATCTCTCTCTCTCTCTCTCTCTCTCTCTCTCTCTCTCTCTCTATGTCTCTCTCTATGTCTCTCTCTCAGTCCAACCGGTTGCATTCTCAGCCTCTCTAGCGGTTGAAGGTGAACTACATATTGGACCTGTTCCCTCGGACACTCCCCTGATCTACAGACACGTCCCCACCAACATCGGAAACGCCTAAAACCCAACCACAACTCTCGATATTTTATTAATATATTTTATATTAACCCAACACAGGTAGCTCTGATATTCTATTAATATTTTATATCAACTCAACCACAGGTAGCTCTAATATTCTAACAACAAACTAACATTTACTAGGATTTAACAACACATTTTAGGGTTAAAGTATTGGCAGAATGCAAATATTTAGCATTGTTGATATGGTCTGTATGGATCAAGTTTCTATATGAAAACAAGCATGAACATTGAATATGTAAAAGATATCTATTTCTATTTAGGGTTACAGGGTAACATTACAGCTTGTTTCTCCCTGATGCTGAACATCTGTCCTGTAGGGTAACATTACAGCTTGTTTCTACCTGATGATGAACATCTGTCCTGTAGGGTAACATTACAGCTTGTTTCTACCTGATGCTGAACATCTGTCCTGTAGGGTAACATTACAGCTTGTTTCTCCCTGATGATAATAATAATAATACATTTTATTTAACAGCGCCTTTCTGAACACTCAAGGTCGCTTTACAGACAATAAAAGATAGATATAGGGAACAGAAAAGTGTAAGCAGTTATAACAAAACAAACAGATAAAACAAAAACAAAAAACAAAACAAACAGAAACAAAACAAAACAAAAACAGGAACAGTGTATTTACAGATAAGCGAGCTGGAGCAGGTGGGTTTTTATTCTAGTTTTGAACAGGGGGAGAGAGTTGATATTGCGGAGGTCGGGTGGGAGTGAGTTCCAGAGCTGGGGAGCAGAGCGGCTGAAGGCTCTGGTCCCCATGGTGACAAGTCGAGCTGGGGGTACAGTGAGGTGGATAGAGGAGGAGGATCTGAGGGAGCGGGAGGGGACGGCAATGTGAAGGAGTTCTGATAGATATGGAGGAGCAAGGTTATGGATGGCTTTGAAAGTATGGAGAAGGATTTTAAATTGTATTCTGAATTGAACTGGAAGCCAATGGAGCTGCTGGAGGACAGGGGTTATATAATGAAAAGAGGGGGTTCTGGTGATGACACGAGCTGCTGAGTTCTGAAGAAGTTGAAGTTTATGGAGGGATTTTTGAGGAAGGCCAAAAAGGAGGGAGTTACAGTAGTCAAGGCGGGAGGTGATGAGGCTGTGGATAAGGATGGAGGCAGTGTGAGTGGTAAGGGACGGACGGAGGCGGTTTATGTTGCGTAGGTGGAAGTAAGCAGACCGGCAGATATTATTTATGTGTGACTGGAAGGATAGGGAGGAATCAAGGATGACGCCCAGACTCTTGACCTGAGGGGAGGGAGACCAAGGATTGTCGATAGAAGAGTGAAACTGTTGATTTTGGATAGGGAGGATTCGGTGGCTACGAGGAGGAGTTCGGTTTTATCACTGTTTAGTTTAAGGAAGTTTGAGGTGAACCAGTCTTTTATTTCAAGTAGGCAGTTAGTAGGGACAAGGGGGGAGCGGGAGGTGGTTTTGCTGGATAAGTAGAGCTGGGTGTCGTCTGCGTAACAATGAAAATGAATGTTGAATTTGCGGAAGATATTGCCAAGGGGAGTAGGTAGGTAATGAAAAGGAGGGGCCAAGAACTGAACTTTGAGGGACGCAAGTAGTACAGGGGAAGGTGGGATGTGAAAGATTTGAGTTGAATAAACTGAGTGCGGTCGGAGAGATATGAGCGGAACCAGTCAAGAGGGGTGTGAGAGATGCCGAGGGAAGAAAGTCTATTGAGGAGAATGGAGTGAGAAATGGTATCAAAGGCCGCACTGAGATCGAGGAGGATGAGGATGGAGATGAGTCCGGAATCAGCAGCTGTGAGGAGATCATTGGTGATTTTTTATAGGGCAGTTTCAGTACTATGGGAGGGGCGAAAACCAGACTGGAAAGGTTCATAAAGACAGTTAAGGGTAAGAAAACATGGAGTTGAACAGACACTATTTTTTCAAGAATTTTAGAAATAAAGGGAAGATTGAGATAGAACGAAGATTATTATAGTTGGTTGGGTCTGAGCCAGTTTTTTCAGAATCGGTGAGACGGATGCTGTTTTGAAAAGTGAGGGGACAATACCAGAGGAGAGAGAAGAATGAATAATGGTAGTTATGAGGAGATGAGGGAAGTGAGACAGGTTTTGACCAGAGCTGTGGGGAGGGGGTCAAGAGAACAGGTTGAGACTTGGATTTACGAATGAGATCAGAAATTTCGGAGGGGGTTGGCAGTAGAAAGCAACAAAATGACTGGCTATTGGGGAGGGGCAAAGGTGGAGGGGAAGGCAAGGGGGTCAAATGTAATTGCTGGTGAATGGAGTTGATTTTTTTCATTAAAAAAGACAACCAGTGAATTACAAGTTTCAACTGAGTACATGTGAGAAGCAGAGAATCAGGGGGATTAAAGGTTTTATGGATTATGAAAAGAGAGACCTGGAGTTTCCTTCGTTGGAGCAGATGAGGTCAGAATAGAAGATTGATTTAGTTACGGCTATTGAGTTTGAGTAATGAAGAAGATGAGATTTATACATTTCTTTGTGAATGGAGAGACCAGTTTTTTATAGAGGCGTTCAAGTTGGCGACCCTTGGCTTTCATGAGGCGGAGCTCAGGTGAAACCAAGGGCAGAGCGGGAAAGGACACAGATCGGGTTTTGAGAGGGGCAAGGAAGTTGAGAATATTGCAAAGTCCAGATTATAATGGGTGACAAGGTGGTCTGGAGAGGAAAAATCAGGAATAGGCAAATTGTCAATGTGGGAGGTAGGATGTCTGTCTATTTATGTTTTTGATATTACGAAAAGAGATCTGGCGGACTGGCTTGATTACAGAGAAGACAAAGAGATATTGAAGGACAAAGAAAATGATCCGAATGTGAACACATCAGCAGAACAGTTGGGGGGATTAAGCCAGAGCAGCAGATTAAATCCAGTGAATGTCCTTTTATGTGTGTGGGAAGTCAACACCTGATGGAATCCAGAACTGTCAAGACAGGAAGTAAAGTCTTTGGTGAGTGGGAGATTTATATTGTCAATGTAAATATTAAAATCACCAAGGAGATGACATTAGGAGAGAGAGTAGAGAGGTGGGTAAGTAGTATGGAGAATTCGTTTAAAAAGTCGCTGTGTGGTTTTGGGGGGGCGGTAGACTGTGGCAATAACTGTGGGAGTAGGACCAGGCAATTTAAAACAAAGCATTCCATAGAGCGGAAAACTGGAGTGGAAACTGGCAACATCTTCCACTTCTCGCGATAGAGCAGCGCGAGACCTCCCCCGCGGCCAGAGCCACGAGGATGAGAATGATAACAAACCCAGGTGGAGTGGAGGCGTTGAGCTGAGAGAAGTCGCTGGGTTGTTGCCAGGTCTCCGTGAGACAGAGGAAGTCCAGCTTACGGTCAGTGAGAGATCCTGGATGACTGACCCTGTTTTGAGAGAGCGGACATTCAGGAGACCAAAGTTGACAGCAGAGGTTTGAAGCCGGGGCGGGGCTTGCTACCCTAGCCAGTTTAGCAAGCGAACCGCGGTCAGCGCCCGGGAAGAGCATCGGCGGGAACGGCGAGAGTGGACCAGAATGATGTTATTGGATTGGAGTCGTCAAGGTGGAAATTCCGGCGAGATCCGCGGTGGATGTATCTCCGGCGGGGAAGGAGCGCGATCTCAGGGTGTAGCTGAAGATCTAGCGGGGGAGGCACAGACAGAAGCCCGCGGAGCAGGAGGAGATCAGCCGCTGAATACTGGGTCAGGCCTGCCCCAGGTTGATGTACAATTGAAAGGACAGTCCAGAGAAGGATAAACCAAGTGTAACACTTGGAAGCCCACATAATGAACGGCAGCGGGGAGCGGAGAGCAGCGGCTGCAAAACGCGCCAGCGTCCACTTCCGATGTAGGGTTCAAGACCAAAACAATAGATTTTTACTGCCATATTTACCAATGCTTTAACACTGTATGTCAGAACAGATAACACCATGTTCTAAACCTGACCTTACAGGCTAAAGGCAAAGTGAACAACTATTCATATTGTGAAATGAAAAACAAATATATTTCCTGTTTTTTACTCCATTGCTAATGAGAAACAGCTTATTGAAGTTATGCAATTGTTGAAATCAAAGCTGATTCCCATCCAGGAAGCACACTGTGTTGAGGTTCTTTCAATCACATGATCATATGTTCTAAAAGAGGACTCTTTGGGCTGGTCCTGGCTGGAAAAGGAAGAATTTAGAGCAACACAAAGAAAGAAGGAAAGAAATGCCTGCACGAGGGCGAGGAAGACGAGTATCAGGACAAGGGAGAGGAGTGGGACAAGGAACAGGAGTTAGAATGCGTGGTGGCGCTCAAAGAAGGACCAGAGCTAGGGTAACTGATCAAATAAGACCTGCTATCATCGACCATGTCATAAACCACGGGCTATCATACAGAGAGGCTGGTGAACGAGTACAGACAAATATCAGCCGGGACACACTGGCATCTACTGTCCGTATTTCCAGAGAAACCAACAGGTAGGATATTGCTTCTCCTACATCAAAGTGTAAATACTGTAAAATTACCATTTACAGTATTAGAGTGACGTTATGCCTGGACATTCAGTCCAGAGTTGTAGAGGACAACCTTGTCTTTGGGAACATTGCAGCAATCGGCCTAACATCTATTTCTCGGACTCTAGCTAAACACAGAGTCAGAATCAAACAACTATACAAAGTTGCTTTTGAAAGGAACAGTGAACGCATCAAAGAACTCCGTCACATCCAGGTAAGGTTATGCAATACAGTCATTACTGTAAACTACTCTATAAACCTGCAGTACATGAGGACATACAGTAGATATACAGTACAGCACAGCAGTTACATACACTGTGTCTAATTACTTTCAGAGAGTCATGGAGTTGGAGGCCAATCAAGTCCCACGTGAAATTATCTATGAAAACGAGTTTGGCTTCAACCTGGCGAAAAGGCGTCGCCGTGGGAGAGACATAATTGGAAGAAGGGCCACAGTTACAGTGCCGGGCCAGAGAGGAGCTAACATCACCATGTGCGCCGCAATCTTCAACAATGGTGCACTCCTGCATAAATGTGAGATTGGCCCCTACAACACCGACCGCCTTCTTCTGTTCTTAGAAGACCTGCACCAAAGACTGGTGCCAGAGGTAGAAAGGGGGCAGGTGGGAGACCACTTGCCAATATATGTGATCACATGGGACAATGTTGCATTCCACCATTCCCGTACAAACCCAGCCTGGTTTGACTTTTTTTTAATTATTATTTTGGTGTTCTTTCTGTTTGTATATCTTGCAGTAATGTCCTTTTGCAAATACAGTCTTTACTGTCGCAATTCTGTCTGTCTGTTTTTTTTTTTTTCATAAACTGTAGATTGTATAAAGCTACTCTGAGATGGTCATTCATTTTTTGTATTGAATTTCTTCAACAAAAGAAACAAAATGCATGTGCAAAACACAATCTATGATTAATACAATATACTGTCTATTATATAAGGGCATACCTGACACATCTAAAATAATGAGTTTTTGTAATGTCAGCTGATGATAGTGGTTTTTTTGTCATTGTGTTATGATTGACTAAACGTTCCTGTTGAAAGAGAACATGTGTTAGTGTTTGAAATAATTGTTTGATTTTGAAACATGTTTGCAGTGTTTTGTTAGACATAGTGTGTAGTGTTAGTGTATTATTGTATTTTGAAAATTAGTTTTGGAGTTTAGTTTACAATTATTTGGATCCTTTCTCAGACTGTGAAGGTAACCACATGGTGGAGGCCCAGCCATTGTTTTACTGCACCCATAAGCATCCAACAACAGAGTAGTCTGTGGTGGTATAGCTCAGTGGTAGAGCATTTGACTGCAGATCAGAGGTCCCCAGTTCAAATCTGGTGCCCCCTGCAAAGATGTGTGTATGCTATCATATGATAGTAGTTATTGATACTTATAAATGCATGCATGTAACTAATGTTGCTTCTTTCCGTAAGCCCTTGTAACTTCTCCCCTCTCAGACTTCCTTGGATTGTGGTGGCACTTGAGTAGTGGATGCAGCTGCTGCTGTGGTCCTGCTGGACGCCTTGCACTACTTAATAATAGTCTTTACCTTACTGCTGCCATAATTACCACGGTCATCTTTTCATCATTCCTTCTCTCTCTCTCCCTCTCTCTCTCTCTCTCTCTCTCTAAATGGTGATATATTGTTGTAAAACAAGAAGAATCTAAAGTCCTCTGGAGAACGCGGGCATTGATCCCGCTACCTCTCGTATGCTAAGCAAGCCTCTCTCCATTTGAGCTAATTCTCCTTTTCAAAAAAATTTCATAATATGTTAAAAAGTCATAGTATAGTATGACAAAAATTCATAAAATGTCACAGTGTAGTATGTCGAAATATTCATAAAAGTCTTAGTATACTATGCCAAAAAATTCATATAAAGTCATAAAAAGTCATAGTATAATGTGTCAAAATCCATAAAGTCATATTATAGTATAGAAAAATATTCATAAAATGTCATAAAATGTCATAGTATAGTATTTCTTAATATGTTGTAAAAGGTCCGACATATAGTGGTTGGACAACAAGAAGAATCTAAAGTCCTCTGGAGAATGCGGACATTGATCCAGCTACCTCTCACATGCTAAGGAAGCACTCTACCATTTGAGCTAATTCCCCTTTTCAGAAAATAGACATAGTATGTTGAAAAAGGTCATAGTATAGTATTAAATAAATCATAAAAGTCATTGTTTATATAGACAATATTCCCAAATGTCATAAATCATAAAAAATGTTGGTTGTCTGTTAAACAACACCTTTTGTGGTTAGCTGATTCAACCTGCGCGGGGACCCCAATGATTTCTGTCGCATCGCCTTGTGTACAGTAAGGCTGGGAGCTGTTGACCTCAACTGAGGAGGTAATAGGGCAGTGGAAGGAGCCCTTTGAGGAACTTCTAAATCCAGCTGACAGATCCACTAAGGTAGAGGCAAAGCTTGAGGATGATGGGAGATTGTCGTCATTTCGCTGGTGAGTCGACGATGAGGTAGTAAAGAAGAACACCACAGTCTACTCCAAGGTCGTAGAAAGGAGGGTTTAGCTGATCATTGAAGCTCAAGTTTAAGCATATCAATCTCAGCAAGGAGTCTACCAAGTTGACTCTTAGGATTTT